>NC_063336.1:118366732-118391732 GCF_021869965.1 Rhincodon typus | reverse complement strand
TATTATCCTACTCTAAGATCAAAAGATTTTCTGATTGAAAAAATACTCAGAGGCAACAGAATAACTATAGCGGGGTTAGATGCAACCACAGGTCATATCTCTGCGGACTGAATGTTGTTGGAATACCTGTTGCTGAGGGTGTGGCCAGTGGCAGGACTGAAACCAGGACTTTCATCCCAAACTCTTTCTCAACTCCCAGTTCCTCTCAGGTACCGTAAACATATTCCTCTTATTTTCCGCACTTTCCCAAACTACAACTTTACCTTATGCTTTTCTCCTTTCAAGTATACAAGATGTGCCAACAACAAGACAGTGATGGTGGAAATGCACACAGATTCTGACAGTGCAGGAAGTTAGAGGGCAGCACAGCTGGATCTGCACACTGTGTAATATATGAGGAATATGCTGCTAGGTTAGACAGCAAGGATAGAACAAATGTCAGTTCATTGGAAGTTGAGATTGCACATGGGTCTTGCTGCAGCTGATTCAAATGAACATTTGAAAGGAGTAGTGCACAGAATAACACTGATACACAACAAACTGGTTAGTAGTTGGGAAGCTTGCTACAAAATCAGTGAGAAGCAACAAAGTGGAGCCCAACACCAAATTGGCAAAGACTTCGCACAGAGCTTTCTCTACTCCAGGATTTCTGTTGTGGCTACAGCAGATGGCAGATTTTCAGTAAGGACATCCTTACTGAAGTGTAGGGTTTTCACAGATTGTTCCACAGCATGTAAATGCTGGTTGAAGTAAGTTCTGTTATCCTCGAGTTCAATGCTCCAGCTAACACCTTCACTTAACCTCACAGAGATGGACACGCAGTCAGCATTTCTCCAAGACAACCAAGGAGCCTGTGAAATCCTGTCCCCTGTTCCTCTTTAGACTTCTTTGTCCTGACACCTGCCATTTACAAGTCATGCTGGATTTCAAGAGGAATACCTATTAATGCACCCATGTCTGGGAACAGTCAGTTTCATGTTAACATCTTCAAATCACCAGTTTAAGCAACTTTTACAACATTCTCCGTAGACTGTTGCAACTTCAAACAACTATGCAAGCAACAAAACACTTTTGGAATCAATACAACAGCCAGAAGAATCAACAGCATCTAACCTGCAATTGGAATATAAGAAACAGGATCTGGAGGTACACTACTTAAAGCCTTAGGCTAATGTCCTTTGAGCCTGCTGTCTCATTCAACAAGATCCTGGCTGATCATCTACTTCAACTCATAATCCCTATACTCCTAAATTGCCTCTTCCTTGTTCAGAATACACTGAACATCTGAGCACAAATAGCTATCTGGGGAAGAGGATTCCAAAATTCACAAACTTTAAATAGTGCTGGAAGGTCCATCCTGTTACTCAATGCATGTACAGCTGTGCAAGAATAATCTGGAGGGTGGATTTCAAAATAGCAACATTGGCATGAGTCAAGAATGTTTGCGAATTGATGCCATGATCAGCCTACTCTGCCTACTTCACTCAATAATTCTGATCACAATATGGCCCTGCTTTAACTCTCAGTAAAAGTGTACATATGCTCAGCAGACACAATTTCAGAGCTGTGAGGGCGCATAAATTGTCCATGAAACATGCACAATTGCATATTCTCTCCGCACATTTTTAATTAATTGTTCCTACTTCTAACATGGCCTACTCCTGCTCCTAGTTCTTATGTTCTAACACAGTGATATTGTATTCTTCAAAGTGAAATAGCAAGCACGATACTTCATCATGTCCAATTGTCAAGTATCCATCGTAAATGGCACCAGATTGTGGCAACAAAAACAAATTTGAAAGTATCTGTTTGGATATAGATCATTGAAAGCAAAATACTTGTAGTTTTTTTTTAAATTCATTAACAGGATGAGGGTATTGCTGGCTAGGCAGCATTTATTGCCCATCCCTAATTGCCCAGAGGGCAGTTAAGAGTCATCCACATTGCTGTGGGTCTGAAGTCACATGTAGGCCAGACCAGGTAAGGATGGCAGTTTCCTTCCCTAAAGGACGTTAGTGAACCACTTGAGTTTTTCCCCTGACAATCAATTCACAGTCATCATTAGATTCTGAATTCCAGCATTTTAATGAATTCAAATTCCACCATGGCAGGATTTGAACCCAGGTCCCCAGAACATTGTCCAGGTCTCTGGATTAACAGTCCAGCCATAGTACCACTAGGCTATCACCTCCCCTACATTGTGCAGTTATACTGGTATGATTCACTATAGATTAGGAGTAAAAGTTATATTGTATTGTGATTATAATTTCCAGAGATAAGTGTTCCATAAAATTGCCCAACAATGCTTTGCTTTGTGCATTCTCTAAAAGCTATTAGAAGGAGGTTTTAATGTTTTTATTTTATTGGAAACACATTTTGCTTCAGTTTGTGGAAAGCCAACATTTAGAATGTCGGAACAAATGTTTTATTGAAAGCATTATACAGCTACAAAACAGGTTATAAAAGAATAAAGGATGTACAGAGAAGTTCTATGTAAAAATCTTAAGTACATGCAAAGGGTAATATTTCAACTATCAAAGAATAAATGAGCATTTGCATTAAAGAGCTCAAAATTATTCTGATTATACATTTTCCATCAAAGTTATAGCTGTCTTTCAGGCCATAAAGATGTCACTGTTAATGCTAAAGAAAATCAGAGTATGCCATATTGGTTAAATTTCTTTAATTATTCCATTCTGGGTTTTTTATTTGCAATGATGCTACAGCTTTTATATGTTGAATTTCTATTTCATGTCAAAGAAATGTGCACTGTGTGCTTCTTGTGTATCAGTTCTGAATATATAGAAGTGCAAGTGAATGTTGGATTTCTGAGATTTTCCTCTTAAAGGACACCTTCATTTCTCTCCTTGAAAGCTGAGAAAGTACCGTGTAACAAACTTCAAATGAGAAGACATTGGATAAGCTGCACTCAGGCTTTTGCAGGATCAGCAGCTTTGCAACATACTATACCGCTCCATTTAGAAGCTTTCTTAATCCCTCTACCCACTGAACTCACTGTTATTAGTTCAGTGGCAGTCACTACACAAGCAGCAAGCTTTTCTTAATTGTTGATTTCCAAATGTGACTGACATTATTAGTGCACGCAGGGACCGGTAAATAGGCAGGGCTTTGATTATCATCAATTTGTTAGATGAAGAAAATAATGCATCTTGATGATTTGGTCCAAGGTGGTAATTATAACGTGTATGTTCTGTGACAATCAGCGATGTCACAAAATAAATTTTGCATTGATGCCTGATCCTGAAGGTGCAGGCTTTAAAACCAGAACCAGTTAGTCCAAGTGACTGGAAATGGGAATGATTTGTTTTAGTTTCTACAAGGAAACACATATTTTGGGTTAACTTTTTATAATAACTTAGTAAGTCCGATTGGAAAGGAGCATCATTTATTGGTGAACACCAAAAACAGAGCCACTGTTTGTGGTGTATGTAGGCTTAGTCCCATCCTGGGACAGACAGTTGTGCAGAACTTCCCTGGGTCTATCCTTTTTATCAGTGTTCATATCCAGAAGCATTCTTACAAATAATGGAATAGCATTGCCACCACCAAGTAACCATGAGTTTTTTTTTCCAACTAGTGGTATAGATTTAAGGTGAGAGGGGAAAGATTTAAAAGGGACCGAAGGGGCAATGTTTACACACAGAGGGTGGTGCATTTATGGAATGAGCTGCCAGAGGAAGTGGTGGAGGCTGGTACAATTCCAACATTTAAAAAGCATCTGGATGGATATATGAATAGGAAGGGTTTAGAGGGATATGGGCCAAATGGTGGCAAATGGGACTAGATTAATTTAGAATACCTGGTCAGCATGGACAAGTTGGACCAAAGGGTTCCATGCTGTACATCTCTACACCAGTAAATCACCCATTCAGCCAATTAGATATTTCAATGCAAAGCCCATTACTTGCAATGGAAGTCTTCAGGGTGAGGGTGGGGTCAGGAGAGTGGGAAGGGACTAAATCAAAGTGGCATTAAAGGGGGGAAATAAAGAACTGTATCCCCTGCAAAAGGCATCAAGAGCATTGATGGACATTGCGTGCTCCCTCTCCAATGACACCCGGATATGAACATAATCATGGATGAGGGGCAGACAGCTCAGGATACTATCACTGTGCCACATGAGGTCCCCAGGCCATTGCCTGTTGCCAGGGGAAGTCAGCAAGCTCCACAAGGAGATTAATTAGTGATTCCCCATGGGTCTTTTAGAGGTTATCATACCCTTGAACAACTAACCCATTATTTTCTATGTAGTAAAAAATGTTATATTCAGTACATAGAAAATAATGAAGTTAATTTATTTTTTAAGTAGTTAATTCAGTGTATCATTAATCCAATAATTCTTTGCCTGCTCTGAGGTTAGCACAGCAACAGTTGTAATTATAAGCTTGTTTTGTCTTGTGAGTATAGAATACATTAAATTATTGCACATTGGAAATGGCTTCATTTCATGAAATAATATGATGGGATAAAAATGCCTATCTTTTGGTGACTTCCAGTTACAAAATCGTTCTTAGACAACCAGTATCTCAGGCATTGTCATTACACATTGTAAATGTGCTGGTCACCACTTTGGGGTTGACACATGAAAAATTATCCAGGACCCATGCCTGATGCAGACATGTTGGCCCCTTCGGCTATCTGAGTAAATACATGTTTAATCTGTTAATGAAGAATTGTGCTGTCCTTTCCAGTGTCAGTCATTGTGAATGTGCTGTACAGGTGGTCTGAAAAGAGATATGTCAACTCAGATCGCAGCACCAGGACATAATGAACAGGGTAATAAAAGGACTCAAATATCAGTAGCATTAGTTGTCTAATAATAAGCCTGTATAATTGGTGAAATTATTTTGTAGAGTCATAGTCAGAGTCATACAGCACAGAAACAGACACTTCAGTCAAACTAGTCCATGCTGACCATTCTCCCAAACTAAACTAGTTCTACCTGTCTGCACTTGGCCCATATCCCTCCAAACATTTCTCAGTCATGTATTTATCCAAATGTCTTTTAAATGTATAACTGTACCCACAACCACCACTTCCCCTGGAAGTTCATTCCACACATGAACCACTGTCTGTGTAAAAAACTTGCCCTCATGTCTTTTTAAAATCTTTCTCCTCTCACCTTCAAAATATGCCCCCTAGTCTTGAAATCCCCTACCCTAGGGAATATCACCTGCCATTCACCTTATAGCTTTAAGTTTCAAACGAATTTAAACTTCTGCTTATGCAACATTCACATTTGTTCCTTCACCATCTCTTTGCTTATTGTTCGCTTTGGCTTATAGATTTGGTCATTTGATTCCAGCAGAAAAATGAGCAATCTGGTAACCACTTCTTTTTTTTATTACCCGAGTAGAACAATAGTAAAGCCAAGGCAGCTCCTTATATTTGTTACTATTGTTTCTCTAAGATTGTCCCAACAGTATAGAAAGGCATGCATTAAGATAAAAAGTCACCCCTCACTGCTATTTATATTTGCCAAAAAGCTGTACTTTTCTTGTTGGTTTGAAATAGTGTTTGAACTTTGCATTTCCCTGTTATTTGGCTGACTGCATGTTTAAGAAGCTGTTAAGCCTTTTATTCAGCTATATTTCTTGTGTTATTGATTTACAGAGTGCCACAATGAGAACTCCACTACATGCTAAATGTTTATAATTACAGCGACCAATGTTAGCTGCCTCTAGCTGCAGTCAGTGGGATGGTAGTGGTCTGAGATTTTTTGTTTATTCAGTCATGAAAGTGGATCCAGCTGGCAGGGCCTATATTTATTGCCTGTTCCCAGTTGCCCTGGAAAAGGTGGTGGTGAGCTGCCTTCTTGGGTTGATGCTGTCCTTGGGTTGAAATCCACAGTGTTGTTAGGGAGGAAGTTCCAGGGTTTTGACTCAGTGTCAGTACAGGGATGGTGATATAGTTCCATGTCAGGATGCTATGTGGCTTGGAGAACTCGCAGATAGTGGTAGAAGTCGTGGGTTTGGGAAATGCTGTGTTGAAGGAGTCTTGGTGAGCTTCTGAAGTGCATCTTGTATATTGTACAGACTGCTTTAACCCTGTGTTAATGGCAAATTGAGTGATTGTTGAAGGTGGGAGGTAGAGTATCAATTGAAAAGACTGCTTTGTCCTGGATTATATTGAGCTTCTTACATGGCAAGCCTTAAAGAGGCTACTCTAAACCTTAAAAATAGTTGAAAGATGTTTAACGATTTGGGGTTCAGACAGAGCTCAGCTTGAGTCCACTTGAGAGGGGATTAATTTCTTGACCACCCACAACCAGCATTGTATCTTTCTGGCCTCATGCAAAGGAAAATAGCCTGCAAAATAGTTATGCCTCACAGTGTTTCAATCAGCAGGGTGCACTCTGACTATCCACTGTGTTCTGAAAATTAAAATCAGCCCTAGTTAATCATCTGCCTATTTCACACAAAGTTGTTTGTCTTTGCGATATATTTGTTCCTTTTTTCAAACATCTTTCTACATGTCTAGCTGTTGTCAGTGTACAAATATTCTAAATCTTTACAGATCAGCCATTTCCACTTTCATACATTCTCCACCATTCAACCTGCTTTCTGCATTGTATTTTCAGTTTAGAATTCCTGGCTATAAGCTGCTTTTTCTGACAAGTTTGGGTTTTATACGTTTCAAAGGTCAGTGTATGTTCCCTACCTTCATTTACAGGTGGGAACGCATTGTCTGTTGAAGTGGCTTGTGACGGTGGTAACGGGAAAAGAACATAAAGTCCATAAGGCTCATTCTTTTAATCCACCCTAGCCCTCTTGGGGAAGATTTCTGATTAAATCATACTGAAACATTCACGTCACTTCTGTCTGTATGGAACAGTTGGTGTTTGGGACTTGTGGCTGCACTGCTATTTAAAGTCAGTCTAAATTTCTGAACTCTACAGCTACCCATCTCTCCAGATGGCTACTCAATGAAATGCCAATGCATTTTTTCTTGAGATGACTTCCACTCTGAACTGATCAGCTACAAATGAGAATTAATTTTGTACCACGGTGCCATGTCAGTAGATATAGTGGGCTAGAGCAGAAAACTTAAATTATTGATTTTATCAGCTTTAAAGGAATTTAGAGAAGGTTACAGATTTATATAAAAATACATTTTAGTCTCTGGATTCCTGGCACATGTAACATTTGTACAGATCCAGAGCCTGACTCAGCTGCTTTGAATGGAAGTTGTTGGCAGATGGTTAAAGGGGAAGGGAAACAACACAGGCAAAGCTTTCCTAAATGCTTGTTACATGGGAAGCTCAGCTTCAAGATGTGCTGGAAGGGGCCACACAAACGTGTAGCCGGCCGTGCGAGTGGTGACATCTCTGCATTTGTAGGAAGTAGAACGAGGACCTGCAAAGCACTGTCCCCTGCCCTGCAACAGTTCCCAGCTGCAGGGACATGGCTACCTCCTGACGAGCTCATCCCTGGGTATGGAGCTGATAACGTGAAGAAGGGCCCACCCCTGTAATTATGCAGTACCCAAGCAGTCTTGATAGTAAATACATGACCCAATAAAATAATTACCTGCCAATGTTACATTAGACTGACTGCAAATTGTAACAAAATATTGGAAGGAGATCAAGCATCACCTAGATATATTTCAGACAAACACAGAGAATGTTGGAGAAACTCAGCAGGTCTGGCAGCATCTGTGGAGAGAAACATAGATTTAATGTTTCAAGTCTGGTATTATTCTGTTCTGAAGTCATACTGGACTGGAAATGTTAATTCTGTTTCTCTTTTCACAGAAATTGGCAGACCTGCTGAGTTTCTCCAGCATTCTCTGTGTTTGTTTCAGATTTCTAGTACCTGCAGTATTTCTTTTTATTCAGGTGGATATATTGTAGATTGTTCCTGCTTCAGGTCAATGTTGATTGAGTCATAGAGTTGTACAGCACAGAAACAGATCCTTTGGTACAAATCATACATGCCAACCAGGTATCTAAAATTAATCTAGCCCCATTTGACAGCATTTGGCCCATATCCCTCTCAACCTTTCCTATTCATATACTCAATCAGATGCCTTTTAAGTGTTGTAATTGTACCAGCCCCCACCACTTCCTCTGGCAGCTCATTCCATACACGCACCACCCTCTGCGTGAAAAAGTTGCCCCTTAGGTCCCTTTTAAATCTTTCCCTTCTCACCTTAAACCTATGCCCTCTAGCTTTGGACTCCCCCACTCCCGGGGAAAAGACCTGGTCAATTTACTGTATCCATGCCTTTCATGATTTTATGAACTTCTATAAGGTCACTCCTCAGCCTCTGACACTCCAGGGAAATCAGCTTTGATGTTTGCTTTAAAATTCTCTTTTAGTTTTAGAGAATACAGTCTTTATTGAAACTTAATGAATGCTTTCAGTGCTTTTTGTAGGATTTAGTTAGTTCCTACTTATTTATGGGAATGATTCATCTCTGGAAGACTTGAGAGCAGAATTCCATGGGAAGAGGATAAAATTGACTGAATCACTTTAGTCTCCAATCCATTGGAAAATCTCTAAATGTCACACAGGAAAGCCTAAACTGTCTGGGATGCATGGACTCATTTCGAAAATGATTCTTGGCCAAGATGGTCTAATCTATTTCAGGCTTGGAATAACATAGGACACAATTTAATAGGATACAGGGTTCCCGAACCACACTGACTGAGAAGTCAGAGCATTAATAAACCTAGGGTAAGTCATCTGGCCCATTTCAGAGGAAGTCCTGCTTGAGAGAACTGGTAGGAAATTGGATTAGTCAGCAGTTCGGTGGTCCATATAGTGGCAGTAGTCACTACTGGAACTGTAGTCAGTCCCTGAAGATGAAGCGTGGAAACTCACTTTCTCAACCTCGCCTGATGTGTGGTCACCCTCGGGTTAAACTGCCACCAGCCATCTCTCTTTCTCATCAGAGAGCAGTCCTCTACAACCAAGAGACTAATTCCAGTGTACGTCTGCTTAGTTTCTGAATGCTAGGTGTGATGTCTTTTTCAATATCCTTCATTTCTCACAGTCGTGTCAGTGTGAGAACTGTATCTTGTCCCTGCCATCTCAAGGGGTCTCGCTGTGAACTCTATAGCACACTCTGCTAGTGTGTTGGATTCTCAAACTAAGTTCTGTGTAATATCCCTGTCAAACAGCTGCAGTCTGTGAGAATTCTATAGAACATTCTCAACGAGCATGTTAGTGAACTCCTTAGTTCTCTTTTTGAATAACTTGATCACCATGAGTCAGGAATTGTAAATACTGTGTCAGCATGGCAAATATCTATAAGATTTGGGCTGATGCTATTTTTGTGTGCTTTCACCATGGCCTCTGAAAGGTGAAGTCATGTGTTCTTGTTTATTTTTCTATTCCACAATATATGATGCAAGTTGCGTCTTTGCGTGTTTTTTTTAATAACCTCTGATCCTAAGATAGGAATTACCCAAATTCAGTGTTTTTTTTCAATATGACAAGCATATGCAGGTGTACTTTTAATAGCAAAAAGTACTCTTTCTATTCAAAGCCATTTGCAAACACACCCTAAATCGTTAAACAATTTATTTGTACACTTTACAATGATAGGGGAATTAAAAGCAAAATAAGACGAAGAAGTTGGGAGAATGGGTTTTAATTTCTAATCTGTCTCAGAGAATATTGTTGGCAATCCTAGGGGATGTCAGAAAGCCCCAGCATTGCAAATTATTGTTCTGCAAGTCAAAATGATTCGTTTGAGGGTGTGGGTTATTATGGAATGGGCTGCATAATGTAAGTAACACACTGGTTATAGCATCCATGGACCTATTCCAAAGCAAACTGAAATCATATTTGTACAGTATTATAAACTGCAAGGTTAATGTTGCTTGTAGACCCAAGGGAGATGCCATTTTAATCTGTTTATTTTTGAATTTTAAGCTCATTTCTGATGAGAGTATATAAAATGCTGCCTCCATAAAGTATGTGTCCAAGGATATCACCTTCTCTTTCATTGTTCTCCAATTTAGGGATTTTTTAAATTTACATTAGTGTATTGAACAGAATTTGTTGAAGCTTAAAACCACAGAAGTGCCCTCCTCTTACCTAAAATTCTCCACTTTGGCCTTGGAAAAGTACTTTCAGAAAGGGTGTAGTTATATGAAATTTGAGCTTAGCTTTCATGCTTAAAATGAGAGGCTGTCAAGGTTTTTTAAAAAAATTATAGTACCTTAGTTTTGTTTCGCCTGAAGAGAAGATCTTTTGTGATTTAAAGGTTGCTGAATTCCTATTGAGTACATTTCTGTGCAATTGTTGTCCAATAAGGAATGGTAACTTTATTATAGCTATTCATCAAAATTTTATCTGACTTCTTTCTTAATGCCAGGAATTCAGTCATCTTTCAGCCCACTATTCCTGAAATCCTGGTCATATAATGTACACGTTTTTGTTCTGTTGTCAAGAAAAATCAAACTCCCTGAACTTTAAGTCTGGCGCACAGACATAAAACACACGCTGTGCCAATGCAAGTCTGTTTTCAGATTGTCTTATTTACACAAAGTGCTTTTTCCATGTGGTATACTTCCCCTGTCGTGAACTTTGTCCTGTTTGGAAGGTTTCTCTCTGCATGTGTGTTTAACTCAGAAAATAATCTGAAAATCTCTTTCAATGGTAGTTGTAAAGCAAATATTTTGAGCAGTGAACTGTAGAGGAATGGGTCTTTGTTATATAACAGCATTTTTTAAAAAGCGGGAAAAACATAAAAAGAGTGTCTTACTACAGAATTGCTTTATGCTAAGCTGGTACTTCTTCTGTTGGAAAAACAGGGGACAATGTAAAAACTCATGAAATGGCCTTAAAGGTTAACTAGGTAGTGCTGCATTGCTTTAGTTACTACCAGACAGATATAGAAACATTGAAAGTAGGTGCAGGAGTAGGCTATCGGCCCTTTGAGCCTGCACCACCATTCTATATGATTGTGGCTGATCATGCAAGCCCAGTATCCCACTCCCTCTTTCTTTCCATACCCCTTGATCCCTTTGATCGCAAGGGCCACATCCAGCTCCCTCTTGAATATATCCAATGAACTGGCCCCAACAACTTCCCGTGGGAGAGAATTCCACAGGTTCACAACCCTCTGAGTGAAGAAATTCTCCCTCATCTCAGTCCAGAATGGCTTATCCCTCATTCTTAGACTGTGACCCTAGTTCTGGACTTGCCTAACATTTGGAAAATACTTCTCACATTTAGCCTGTCCAGTCCCATCAGAATTTTATATGTTTCTATGAGATCCTCGCTCATCTAAATTCTAGTGAGTGCAAGTCTAGTTCATCCAATCTTTCTTAATATGTCAATCCTGCCATCCCGGGAATCAGTCTGGTGAACCTTCACTGGACTCCCTCAATAGCAAGAACGTCCTTCCTCAGACTAGGAAACCAAAACTGCACGCAGTACTAGAGGTGTGGCCTCACCAAGGCCCTGTATAACTGCAGCAAGAATATATATAATTTGAGTGTCTATGGCAACTGTCGATGAATTTCAGCCGTAAAACCACTTGAATCATTGAATTTCAAATTTATGCATTTTTTTCTTGCCATAACCCCCTCCCACATGCACACACACACACACACGCACACACACACACATTGTTGATAATGCATTATTTGTTATTCATATTTTCCAAAGCCCAAAGTAGCTGATCATTCAGTTCTGTGTAATTACTGTTCTGAATTAAGCTTTTCCTTATGTTTTATTAACTTACATATCTCTTGACAATCAAATCCCTCCTTTCCAGGCTTAAAGACCTTGTTTCCTCCAGTCTTTCCTCAGAATTCCAAGCACCAACACTAGGGATATATCACATAGCTTTTTCTCTGCACAGCCTCCAATGTTCAAGTGTCTCCTTTGTTATTAGACAGCTAAACTGGGTGTAATACAGTTTGGTCAAAATTCCTCAACCTTCTATTGTATTGCTTTTGTTATGTCATTCAACGTTTCATTTGTTTTTTGACTGTTCTTGTGAATTGATTGTTTTTTTTTCCCACAATTGAGTCCACTAAGAATTCTGTGTCTTACTCAACAACATCTTTAGCAATGAGACCACGCGTAGACTCCATGTATTAACCACTTTTCCTTACTGTATGCAATCTTTTACTTTGATCTGCATTAGGTTTTGGCAGACATAATTTAGCCAACATATATATTTTGCTTAAGTTATTCAGTATTTTAGATAATTTCCTTTGATTCTGCTTAGGATCCATTTGGTAATTCCACAGCCATGTTGCCTGGATTGATCAATGCCTCACCTCACCGAACAATGGGGAAAGCCATATTCTACAACATTGGATAAAAATGTGTTCTAAATGCTCTAAAATTCCCAGCTCAAAGATAATAATCTGTGGATTGCTATCTGAACTATTTGCAAACTGACCGAGAAGCAAATAGATTAAAGGATTAAATACATCATGGAAGAGTGTTGTGGGAGGCAGGGTTATAAGATTATAGGACATTGGTACCAGTTCCAGAGAAAGAGAGAGCAGTTCTGTTGGGTTGGTTCCAGTATCCTGATGAATTCAATAACAAGTCTGGTAGCTGGTACTTCAAGCTAATAAGGGAGAGGAGAGTTCAAGTGGGGGTAAGGTATTTAAGTCTAAAGAGAAAAGTCAAAGCTGTAGAACAGTGTAGTGATTTGACTGAAATCAAGCTTTTTGTTTCAGGAATAATACCAGAGCTCATTAATGACTGAATGGACATTAGTGAAAGTAGTAACAATTTAAAATTAAAGGTGCTTTATTAGGTGTAATTTTCCTTTGTGGGTATTAATTATAGACTTCCAAATAGTGGGGAGGAAGTAGAAGAGATCATTTGTAGACAGATTGTGGAAACCCACAGGACAAGTAGGGTTGTGACTGTTGGTAATTTTAATTAGAAAAGAGTAAAGTGTGGTGCAACGAAGGAAAGAAGTTCCTATAATGTGTGCAGGAGACCTTTCTAAGGAGAATATATTTAAGGTTAAGATTGACAGACCAACAATCTGCCTATCGAGGGTTATATGGAGGAGGCAGAAATGGAGTTCACGCTGAAGATCAGCCCCTGATTGATGGAGCAGTCTCAACAAGCTGTATGGTTTACTCCTGCTCCGGGGCCTATATTGTTGAATGTTTTGAAACAGCCCACTTAGCTGGGGAAAACAGAAAAGTAGATTTTTTTAAAATCGCAAGAGACTAATAAATTTTGGTATTCAGAGTAACTTGCTTGTTTGTGTATGTAGAAAATAGAAAATTAACACATAAGTACAGAAAACAATTAGGAAGGCAAATAGTACTTTACTGTTTATTGTAAGCTGCAGCATGAGATGGGAGATTGATTTAAGTAAAAGAGTAAAGGAATCTTGTTGTGATTGTGATAATACCAATACCAGAGAACTGAGGATGCAGGAGATCTGAAACAAAAACAAAATTGCTGGAGACACTCAGGTCTGGCAGCATCTGAAGAGAGAGAAACATAATTGACATTTTGAGTCTGAACTGGAAAGGTTAAATTTGTTTTTTCCCCACAGATGCTGAGTTTCCCCAGCAATTTCTGTTTTTGTACCACATCTAGAGTGTTATGTACAGTTCTGGACTTACCTAAGGAACAATTGTACTTAAAACAGCCCATGGTTCAGTCGGATGAGTCTTCAGATAGGAGGGCGAAACTATGAGGACAGATTAATTGTACTCGGTCTATTTTCTATTCAGCTGGAAAGACTGACATGATCCTATTGGAATGTCTAACCTTAGAGAGTTTCACTCGGCAGATGGTAAAAGGTTATTTCCCTAGGCTGGAAAGTCTGTCGCAAGTAGTCTCAGGATTAAGGAGTTGGTTATCTAGCCCTGAAATAAAAAGAAGCCTCTTTACTCAGAGCACTGAAGTTTTGGAATTGTCTAATACAGAGAGCTTTGGATGCTCAGTTGATGAATGCATAGATAGAGATAGATTTCCTGATACTAAGGGAATCAACATTCTTATTTTCTTACTAAGAAGCTTTACTTCCTTTCAATGAAATACAGGAAAGTGTCAATTTTTCTTTGTTAATAGCAATTCCTAAACACGCCATATTTTAAGAAATTACAATTTTCAATGTTGCCCATTTCTTTCATTTCCTTGTAGATTATTCATTCTTATCTCCCTTCAGAAAAAGATTGGTTCTAGTTGGTTCAATAAAACCTACTGAACAAATGCTTTCCAATAAAAAGGATATTATTGCATTAAAAATAGTTCAGAGAGGGTAAACTTGACTGCCTCCTGGGTGAATAGTTTGACCTATGATGAAAGGTTGAACAAGTTGGGCCTGTATTTGTTGGAGTTTAGAAGAATGAAAGGTGATCTCAGAGCAACATATGAGATCTTGAGGTGACTTGACAGAGTGGATGCAGGGAGGCTGTATCTTCTTGTGGGACAGACTAGAACAACACCATCCAGATTAAAAATGAGGCGTTCCCCATTTAGGGAAGAGATGAGAGTTTTTTCTCTGAGTGTTGTTAGTCTATGGAATTTTCTTGGTCGGAGAGCAGTGGGCCCTGGACCATGGATTATGTTCTAACGCTCAATTAGATTGATCCCTGTTTAACAAGGTGTTCAAAAGCTATAAGGGGTCGACAGGAAAGTAATATGAGGCTACGCCAGATCAGCTGCGAGCATATAGTATGGCAAAGTAGGGTCAAGTGGCAGAATGGCCTACTCCTGCTGCTTATTTGTATACACAGATACACATATGTTCATACTGGTTGCATTAATTTTCAGTAGGTTGTTCTTCTGAGGTAATGCAGCAGGCTGATTGCCAAGTGAATGGCTGGTCTGACTGACATTACAACAGGCAAGTTAAACTGGGCTTGAATATGGCTTTCTATCCATTCAGGTCAAAGTTCAAAACAACCAAGCAGCTTTCTCACACTGGCTAATGATTGCTCTTTAAAAGTAAGTTATTTCTACTCATAAATAACAAAACCACAGCTAAAATAACCACCTGGTTAATAGAGTAAATGCAAATGTAAAAATTGACGCTGTTTCCTTGACCTAAGGTTAATATTTTCCAGATATTGAAACAGGAGTATGAGAGCTTGTTATTTAAGAAAGGCTAATGATGTTTTAATCGCTCCATTTTTCTTAACTCGTTCATTTTTATACAGCATAACGACCAACTGTACAATACAGACAGTATGCATGGATTTCTAACTTGGAGAGGGCTCTGATCACTTACTGTCAATTGCACCCAAGCCATACAAATGAAGGAAGATCAGATTGATCCTTGTCTAGGCTGAATGAGCTGATCTTGGTTGGGCAACAGTGAAAAAAGCAGGAGAGAATATCATCTGGAGGAACTGGAGCTCCAGGTTTCAGAGCTTGATTGGTGGCTAGCATTACTGACTCTCAGTTTGGGTTCTGTCAGGACCCTATGTTTCCTGCCCTCATTATATCCTTGGTCCAACGTAGACAAGAGAACTGAATTCCAAAAGTGAAGACAGAGTATTTGTCCTTGAATGAATCAAGGTTTCATTTAATGGTAAATGGCACCAAGGAGCCCAAGAAAAGCTGGAGTCAGTGGGAGTCGAGGGGAGATCTGGTTGGAGTAATGCCTAATACAGGGGAAGACGGTTTTTAGAGGTCAATCATCTTAGTCCCAAGGACAACACTAATGGATTTCTTCAAGATATTGTCCTACACCCAACCATCTCAGCTATTTCCTAAGTGACCCATCCTTCATTATAATATCAGAAGCGAGGATGTTCACTGATGATTGCAGAATGTCCAGTATCATCAGTGATTGCTCAGATCCTGAGGTAGTTCATATTTATTTTCAACGATACATGGAGAACATTCAAGTTTGAGCTGAGAAATGGCAAGTAACATTTGTGCCACACATTGGCATTGACCATCTCTGACAAGAGAGAATGTAATTATCAATGAAACTCTTGGTATCACATACATTATGTCCATGCAATAGCTCACTTACCTGTTTCGTTCTCTCAAACTACCAACCCTTTCTGCCCTCTGTACTTTCTTCTTACACAATAGGGACACCTCACCTGGTTTAACTGACCTTTCACCCACTTCTATCATATTCAAACTTTCTTCCTTTGCAGGAAAATCTAACCTAGCCCCCAAACTGGAATAAGATGAACCCCTTGACTGACCTGTGCATATCCCCTGATTAGCCAGAGACATCTTTCATCCTACTAAGGACAGTTCTCCTTCCGGCTTCGCCTGATAGTTTGCTCAAAGTGTTAGCAGTGTAACTGCTGGCACATGCTGAAGCGGTGAGTTTGATGTAGCACAGTGGCACACAGTAACATGTACACCCTTTACTGTTCAGTGTTGCTGACCACGACAAGCTAGCTCTGCCTTCCTCTCCGTGCTACACAGCAATGCAAGCCTCAGAGGCTGTCTGTCTGTAATTGAGCACTAAGACCTTGTGTGCTAATAAAGCACTATGCAGTCTAGCCTCCAAGCAAGTGCAAAGCGAAGGAATGCTAAGAAAGACGTCTAAAAGCCATTATATGTATCATGTGTAGATGCATGAGATGCACGTGTGTCCCATGTGTAAAGTGATCCAGAAGAAGCATGCAAGTCCTAGGTCTCCCTGCGCGTCTGTCTTGGACGGCAGAAATGGTGTGTGCGTTGGTTCAAGAGCAGACATAATGATATGATGAGGTTAGTAGCTTACTGATGCACACTTGCATGGATGAAAGTTTGAGGAGGCCATGGAACATGCAGGGTTTTTTTTGTGACAAAGCAGTTGCACAACAGCAAGGATAAGTATTCAGTGACCTGCAGCTTGCCCTGATTTGTATGTTGGCGATTTGTACTGTCTAGTTGCTCATTGAAAGAGAGGAGGATTGGAAGTGACAAGTGAAAAATGAGAATTGGGGTCTTAAATTGATGCAAATGCATTGAGATAAGGCTGTCGCTGCTCAATGATGATGTTCTGAATTCACGTTTAAGGCTTGATAGGAAGTTAGGAAAAAAATTCCCAATATCAGGATTATGACCTTTTACATTCTCATTTTTATCTCCCCGTTTCTCACCAGTGCTCATGCCTCTCCAAGGAGGGGAGAATCCTGCTCTATAATTCAGTTAGATTTAGTATAGTGGCTTGGAAATAGCAACTTGAATGTACAGACGTATCTGAGCAGTGGAATGCATTCGAGAAAGAGTCAGTAAGTTTTTGGTACAGAGATGTTGTCACAAGGAAAAAGCTGAGCTTCCCAAATCGAAAGCACCTTGGATATCAGGAAGCATATAGAACATGGTCCAGGTGTAAATAAGAAGTGCATCCATAAAGCTGCATACGACAGAAAGTGTAGAAATGCTGGAGTGAAATGAAACTAGAAATTAGGAAAGCAATGGCCTGAAAAGATGTTTAGAAATGCACAAAGATCATTGGAGTAACTATGGAGGAAAGGACAAGTCCTGTTAGAGAGACCAAAATAACTTGTTTGTGGAAGAAATGCACCTGATTCTAAATGAAAATTTTATGTCTTCCTTTACAAAAGAGGGGGCCACTGTAGACTTTAAAATTGAGGAGGAGAAGTGAAAATATTCAATAGGATAAACAAAGTGAGCAAGGAAATATGAAAAGGTTTGGCATCTTTGAAAGTAGATAAAGCCCGGATAAAATGTATCCTAGTCTAATAAGAGATCAAGGAAAGAAAGATCTGAGCATAATTTTCCAAATTCTCTGTGCATACCGGCATGATGCTGGAGGACTACTAACCCTGCTGTGTTATTTCAAAAGGGAGAGAGGTATAACTTGAATTATTGCAGATCAAGCAGCCTAAACTCAGAGGTGAGGAGATTATCAGGATATTCTGAGGATCAGTATTAGTTATCACTTTGGCATGAATTAATCAAGGAGTCTCAGCATGGATTGTAGAAGGAAAAGTCTTGTCTGACCAATTTGATTGAATATTTTGACAAGAAAGTACAGGAAAGTAGTATGTTGATGTAGACTGCATGGAATTTAGCAGGGATTTGAACAAGGCTGCACATGACAGACTAGTCAAAACCATTAAAAGCTCAAGGGAAAGTGGCAAGTTGGATGCAAAATTATCTCAGTAGCAAGAAGCAAGAAGCACAGAGCGATTAATGGTTGATGTGTTTTAGTGATCGCACTGTTTCCTATACCAGTCCTTGGTATTTCGCAATGATTTAGACATAAATGTCAAGGACCTGATTACGATGTTAGCAAATGATAGAAAAATATTCGCCCTTCGGTTAATAGTAAGGAAAAAGGACTGGTTGAGCAGGCAGATAAGTGGCAACTGGAATTCAATCTCGATATAATTCATTTTGGGGAGGGTAAGTGAGGCTGGATAGGACACAATAAATGTAGGGCACTGAGGTACCTTGAAATAATAATAACAGATCCTTGAAGGTATCTATAAAAGTAGATAAATTGGTTAAGAAGGGATGTGCTGATGTTTTCCTATGTTGTTGAAAGCATTGAATCGAAGAGCAGAGAGTAGTGTGTACAGCTGTGGTCACCACATTACAGAAGGGAAATGATTGCATTGGAGAGAGTGTAAGGGACATCTGTCAGAATGTTCCAAGGCTGAAAAAGTTTAATAAGAAAAAACTGGATATATTGGCATTGTTTACTTTAGAATGGAAGACTTTGACAGAAGATTTAATTGAGGTGTATAAGATTATAAGGTGCCTAGATCAAGTGAATAGGTGGGACTTATTTGCATTTACAGAGAGATCAGTAACAGGCAGTATATATTTAAAATAATTGGTAGAGAGGTTCAAAGGAATTTGGGTAGTGTTTTCACCCAAAAAATGGTGGTGGCCTGAAACTCACTGTTTGAAAATGTGGGAGAAGCAGAAACCTTTATTACATTGAAAAATTACTTGAACTTTGACTTTCAGAGCTGTTATCTATCAGATTATGGAGAAGGAGCTGAAAAGTGGGATTAGGCTAGATCATTTTTGGCACCTCCATTTGTGCCTTAACTTTCTGTGATTCCAGCACGACTGGCGTCAGCGTAATTGCAATCCAATATTAATCAGTACTAGAAGCAAAAGAGAAAACAAATGTAATTTCAATCATGGAACTCTCCGGAACATATGCTTTTTCTGTCATTTCAAGATATAAGTTTAGTAAGGCTCAACATCATCTCACTGACAACAGGGATTACTATAGCCATTATATGTTCTTCCAAATAGTTGTTCGACATGGACACAGTAATTGACTTTGGTATTTTTGCTTCACAAATGGCAGCAACAATTTTCCATTGATAACTATGGCCATCTTCTCATCTGTGTGAGTAATTGAGAAAGCTGGTTGGTATATATTAATTCCTAGAATTTTAGACTAGTCCCATTACACACCATTCTAAAGTAGGTATATCACAATCTCATTGACTAAAATTCATACTTAATACTTTACAATTTATTTTAATAGATTTGTTGCATTTGTTTTCATTTGAGATGAAAATAGACACCACTGGATGTCTTAGTTTAAGGAGAGACACTGTTAGTTATTCAAAGCTGCAAAGAAATAAATTGAAGAAACTTTCAACAGTAATTTCCTTTGGAAGAATGTGAAATTGGATTATGTTAGGAAACTTTTCTCATGACCTTGTGTAGATATCAACAAGGGAACCTTACTTCTTTCATCTGGGCAGGATTTGATTCTAGGGCCAAGAACTGTAATTCAACCCACTCAACTGTACAATACACCACCTCATGGAGGCTGGAGCCTGGGCCCCTCACCACAGTGCAGAAGTTACAAACACTCGCAACTCAGGAGGCAAAACAAAAATATTGAGCAACATAATTTCAGAATACACAGAATGGATTTCCATCCACTTCTCCAGGTCTCTTTTACTTCCGTAACTTCAGTTGCAAATGCCGGACTGCCACAGTTCAGCTATTGCAGGACCTTTGCTAGCATCAAAAAGTCTGCCTGAGTGCATCACATCAGGAGATCTGAGTATGTATCAGTCGTCTTAAACATGGAGAGAAAACTGTCCATGATTCAGTATTGTTTAGAGTTAATATTCCTATTCAAGTTAATAACCAGTTTCTCAGACAAAACTAAATGATCTCTGCCACAAATTTACAATTAAACATTCATAAGTATTTTCCTTCATCAAAACCCCAGCAGGATATTTAGTTGGGAGAAATCATCACCTGAAGTGAACAGTGAAGGGCAAGGCTCCCACTCCTCTTGAAGTTCAGTTAGCAATAGAGGCCGCAACAGAAAAGACGCAGCCTCAATGTTTGCACAAGATAGCTGGCCCAAAATTGTCCATGTTCCGAATGAGATGTTTAAAACTGGGATTCCCATTAGCACATTTCCAAGCATATAGGAAGAAGTAAATATTGTGCTTATCTACAAAAAAGACATGACTCATTCAACCATGAACTTGGAGATCTATTTCCTCGTTAAACTATGATGCTCAAATCTTGGCAATCCGCCTAAACTTACTCATGTTTAAGTCAGTACAAAGACAAGTAAATCTTTGTCTAAAAGAGACAGTAGACAATATCAAATATCGCCCTATATTACAGTTGCTTCCTTCAATATTGGAAAAACATTTAATTAATGCATTAGCTACCTGAAGAATGTACCAGAAAGGAATTGCTTCAGGATGAAATTCATCAAAGTCATTGTATTATCTACCAGTGCCTTAAGAGTGACCTGACCAGGAACTCAGTAGAATACCCATTCTCCTCTGCCCTGAGCACAGAACCATGTACAGTTGAATTCTGCATCCACCACAGCATTACTGTGGCATGCACTGAGGACAAAATGTCTCTCAAAACTAATGACATCCACCACATACTTCAGAGTCTGTCAAATAAAAAAACCCTATTCAAGAAAGGAAGGAAAGAGAAAATAGTACAGACCAGTTAGCCTGACATCAGTCATTGGTAAAGTGCTGGAATCTTTTATTAAGAAAGTATTAACAATGCATTTAGAAAATCTTGGAATGATCAGAAAAAGTCAACATGATATGACAAAAGGGAAATCCAATTGGACAAATTTATTAGAGTTTATTGAATTTATAGTCTAGACAAATAGGAACCAGTTTGATTTTGGATTTTCATAAGACATTTGATAAGGTGCCAAAAAAGTGTTAGTAATTACGCTTAGGGGTGCATGGTGTTGGGAGTGAACGGATTGTTTAATGGACAGGAAGCAGAGACTGGGAAGAAATAGAGAATTTTCAATTTGGCAGATGGTAACTGTTGAAGAACTGCAAGGATTAGCGCTGGGTTCTCAGCAATTTACAATCTATTAATGATGTGAAACTTCTAAATGCTGGTGTCACTTGGATGTACTCATTGCAAAGAACACAGAATGTTAGCATTGAGAAAGATCAAGCAGCTAGGTAGACAGCATGTAGACTTTATTACAAGGGATTGATATACATGATTAAGGAAATTTTGCTCAATAGTATAAGGTGATAGTGACATCTTCAAGGATGTACTTGCCTTGGCAGTTAAGCAAACTTTCACCTGATTGGTTCCCGTGATGAAAGAATGAGGCAGATACTTGCTGCAGTTTAGAAGAATGAGAGATGAACGAATTAAAACATACAGGATTATAAATGGGTTTAACAAGATAGACACCAAGAGGTTATATCCCCTAGCTAAGGGATCTAGACTATGAGAGCACACCACATATACCCAAATATATGGTGTTGCAATGCGATCCCCTTTATGCCCAACTTTTGCTAATTGTTCCCATGAGAAGTAGTTTTGTGATGGAATGACCAATAATCTCCTACTGCTTGTGTACTTTTGACAAATAAATGATAGATTGGTGATATTTGAATCCACAGCTGATCAAATAATTTCTTCACACAGCTTAATAACTCCATTCTGTGCTCAAGTTTATCATGGAAATGGAGCAATCAAATGAGTTCTGTTTCCTCAATGGATTAACTAAGGAATCTGTCAATGGGTTCTCAACTACTGTCTACTAAAAACCTATCTTTTCTGGTCAAGATACACACTTGGGATAATTACAGTTCCACATATAGTCATAGAGTCGTATAGTCATAGATGCTGTAGGATCCATCACACAAGTAGGACCCTAGCAATCTGCTCACTGTGTAAGCTTGATGCTGAGGTACTGTGTATCCAAACTAACTTGCGTGATAATAGCCACACTGATCAAATCAGCATTCACTGGATATCACACAAACTCTTGAAAGAGTCTGTGGCCTTGACATTTGACCCTGAACGGTGCCCAGCCAACCTAAGATTACATTGGAAGGTGGAAGGAATGCATTCAAGCCTCTTAACACAATGTCCAACATTAGGTGTTATTTTGCTATTGGACAATATTCACTAAGTAACAGTGAGTTAGTTTTTTCATTGGGAAAGAGGTCATAGAGACTGCCAATATCTATAACAGCATGACCAATAAGAGTATGCCTGCCAGAACTGAGAACTAACAGTGACAGTTAACAGTTAGTGCTATCTCTCCCTGCCCCAAACAATCAGCATCTTCTCATGCTGAATAAAATGGCCTTACTTTTCCAAATCTGGTTTTTGCATTCTAGTTCTGATGAAAGTAAGACAAAAAGCCTTGACGTTGTATTTCCTATTAGCAATATTTAAGTTCCGTATTGCTAAGCAATTATTTTATTTGTTTATTTGTTCTGTTACCATCCCTTTTAAATAATGCCCGTAAGAGTTTTTCCTGCTTCCACCACAATGTCCAGCTGTGCAATGTTAACAAAGGGGCTGGAGCTTTGAGCTCCAAAGTGACAACTCCAGTCTGAAATCAGCTTGGGATACTGATAAATATCATGATTGTGTGTCCGTCCTACGTTCACCGTCTATTTGTTAATGTTCACAGCAATATGGTTCTGTGTGCATCCTTTCCCAGAAGTGAGCAAACATGACACAGACACTATTTTAAAGTCTAATACCAGTTGCTATGCTCAGCAATGAAACGCTAACAAACTCAATTTCTTAGTTCTTAAAAGAAATTGTAGGTTTGAATATTATCTTATAAAATTGTTGTGATTAATGCAAATAAGTGCAACTGCAAAATGGCAGATGGAAGAGCTAAAACATCATGATTTCTGTTTTAAGGAGAGATAATGAAAAACGCAATATTATAACTTGCTTTTAAAATGGATGTGTGTTGGGAAATTATGATGAGATCCAATAGTTAAATAAGAATCAATATCTTGTTTCCATTACATTGTATACAGCACACATTGGAATCTGGTACAGAAGTTATGTCTTAAATGAAGATATGGCTAGTGGTTATATTTAAATTAGCCATATCATGACTGTAATTATTGTCCTCACAACTCACCCAGTACTTCAAGTGTTGGATGACAGTTGGTAGATGCACTACAAATTGCAGCGAGACCTTAGAACTGCTTCAAGTTGTTGTCACATGGAAGAGGGGAGAGATTTTCAAATGCTGGCCCACCAGTTGGGTGCCCAACACTTGAAAAGTCAGGAGAATGCTGCAAATGAGCAAAGCTGGTCTTGATTCATATTTCATGAAGAACAGTAACTGGACAAGCAGGTAAAAGGCAGCTTAAATGTGAAAATTGAGAATGTCACCAGCTGTGGGATCCTGATTGAATTTTAAAATATGAATTAGTGCAGCACGCACCTTTACGTACCACTAATTTTAAGACATTTTGAGTGGTCTAACAGTGGTCCTTAAGTGATGACAGGACTAAAGTCCTAGGAATTATTATTTTGGTGGTTGCCAGAGTCAACTGAGCATTCTGTCACTGCTCTACCCCCCTTCAAAACAGTCCAGCTTGATGTGAACTTGGTGGAGACCTCGCTCTGTCCCCCATTCTCAGACAGTGCAAGAGCAAATCTGCTATCCCTTCACAACTGATGAACTGCACCATCTTATCCACATGATACTCTGCACTTGCTAGCAGCAAGTAAAATGGCTTGGGCCATGCAATGGTATGAATTGTAGAAAAACTGGTTATTTCACTAAATTTGCACTCATTCCTTTACAGTCACACTCATTAATTTAGCTCATTAAGATGGCAGTAAACCCTTACTCAATAGTTGGTGTCAAAATATGTTCCATTGCCAGGACAGCTCGAGGAAAGATGTGTATGATAGCTTGACTCATTGCCTATACTTGAATTCTAATTGCCTACATTGTTTGCACACGAAAATCATTTATCAGTGGACTGACTTTATCCTCTAGCCTTTCCTGAAAATAAAATTAACTAGAATTCCAGAATTGAAAACATCATCATCTGTCAGGAGAACTGACAGGTGATTGGACTGTGCAAGCCCTTCAACAGAATGTGAAGCTGGAAAATAAGCAAGTTGCTGAAAACAACTGAAGATAAAGAAGCAAAGTATGGATAAAGGAAAATGTAAAAATAGAGAGGCAGGATTAATTGTGTCATTCCCCTAGAGGAGCTAATGGATTTAGTGGTCTGCAAATAAGTTAGCTTAAAAAAATCTGATATGAAAATTGGTGAATGACTTTTGAACTAGACTTACTCCCTGAACTTTGTGTAATTATTTCAATCAACTGAGAGGTGATAATCAAGTAAAGGTTAGGGTAAAATAAACATCACAGGCTGCACACCAGATGTATATAATTGGGATGGAGCTCCTGTGTATGTATTCAATATCAGCAGGGGATTGGTGTGTAGTATTGGATACATGGTATATTCCAGTCAGCCAATCTTGTCTTATTCAGCAGAATCTCGTTTAGATATTCAGACTTACCCTTCAGTACAGTAATGTGGTATAGGGAAGAGCACAGGTGGCTGAGCAAATGCTTGAGAAATCCCACTACCAAACAAAACTTGCTGAAAACATCAGGCATTAGGACCTTTCAATAATCTTTCAATAATCAGATTGTTTCAAAAGAAAATTCTAATACTTAGGAAGGAAGCTCCTTTAATAGAAAATTCAATCGACTTGCTAGAATTATCCTTAAATCGAAAATGGTTAAAACTAGCCATAGATTTTCCATAGATTCCATCCCATTTCATTCTTATTACAGTAACCTGAATCTTGGGGAATTTTAA
>NC_063336.1:118345834-118366232 GCF_021869965.1 Rhincodon typus | reverse complement strand
TCTGATGAAGGGTCTAGGCCCGAAACGTCAGCCTCTCTGCTCCTATGATGCTGCTTGGCCTGCTGTGTTCATCCAGCCCTGCACCTTGTTGTCTCATTGCATTTGTTCCGCTGTTTTCCCAATTTTTTCGACGTGTTCTTTTTAAATAAAGATTTTTCTCACAGCTGTTCCCAATATTTATTAAAAAAATTACGAATATTCATTTTCTTAATATAGTGATTTAAGCCTTCTTTTAGTTTCTCAGCCAGGAGTCCTCTTTAAATTAAAAAATTCACTCTTCGACCAAGGGACTTAACTCAAACTGGGAGCTCGATAATGATTTGATTTATTTATTGTCACATGTACTTGTTACATGCATTTGTTACAAAAACAGTGAAAGATATTTATGATGTCTTAGTAATTGCTGTATCCTAGATTTATGATTCTGATTTTTCCCCTTGTGGTCAGACTCACTGTAGTCTACTCCAGTTTTGTCACTGTTTTTCACTATTTCAACAGTTTAACCTTTCCTAATAGACTCACTGTTGCTGCTCCTTTAACATTTAACATTGCATTTACAGAAGCTAACCAACTCCATGAGCTTTGGAGCTGCTGGATATTTAAAGATACCCCAGTCACCACTTTGTGACTCTTTCCTTCTTCATCTTCCTCAGATGACTGTGGTGTTTGCAGCTGCTGATTTTTCAGGCCATACCTACTGCTGCTATCCCATAATGGCAACTAAATTATATCTGTAGATGATGACCATTCCACCATATTGTAATGATGGCATTGAGAAGCTTTGGATAGTTTAATTGCCACTAGTGTTTCCTGCTGTTATTGGCCTCATGATCA
Source organism: Rhincodon typus (assembly GCF_021869965.1). NCBI lineage: Eukaryota > Metazoa > Chordata > Chondrichthyes > Orectolobiformes > Rhincodontidae > Rhincodon > Rhincodon typus. The sequence continues at coordinate 118,365,398 of NC_063336.1, read as the reverse complement.
TGATACCATGTGGAGAAGGTACAGTACACACATGCAGTCTTCTGCTGAGAAAGGATCCATCTTGATGAACAGTAAATATGTTTATTAGTTACTTAACTTACTTTACACCTAAGATAGATGACTGTCTTTGTTGAGACATAAGGTTCAACTTAAGGCCAAGATAACATCACTGCAACATTCTTACACAGCAGATCTGGTTTGCTCCTCTAAGGAATAGGCCTTTCTTTCCTGGTGGGTGGAGCTGATCTTGTGATGTCAGTTAACCTTTTCAGCTGTTCTTCACAACATGTACCACCAAGAGCAAAGATTCCAATCCCAAACGCTATGGAAACCTAGTGGCAACAACTGTACAGTCACAAAAACAACTATCGATCATTTCCGTTGGTTTCCTGCCTCTGAGTCAATGTTGTATACAACTCAACATTTTGCCTTGGATCCCAGAAGCTCTCAATTTTCTGACCAACCAACCATACGTTTGACCCTGTCAAAAACCTTGCTTAATTCCATGTAGACTTCACGAAACATATCACCTCCATTGACCGTCGTTGTTTACCACCACATAACATTCAGTCAAGTTTGTCAGCTAAGACCTTTCCTTGAATAATCTGTGGCTTTCTCAATAACAGTTTATACCATCTCAAAATTTCTTCTAGTAAACTCTCCACAACTAAACTTTGGCTGAATTGTCTGGAATTACTCAGACTCTCTTTCTCCCTGTATAAATAAAAGTATGATGTTAGCAATCCTCCAGTACCACACCCATAGCCAGAGATGATTGGAAAACGATGTCAGGTTTCAATACATATGTTCATTATTAACACTTTTTGATCTTTCTGTTTAAAACTGTGCTAATTAATTTTCTTTTACAGTTTAATCCTTCAGCATTTCTCAATTTTGAAATCTACTCTGCAGAATGGCAATTCAAACATTCCACGACATTAGAGGAGGTAAACATATCGCTTATTCCCATCAGGTTTCTGATAGCACACTTTTTTCCGACATGCTACCTGAGAGATAGAAAAATAGTCAAGCAAACTGGGGCAAATTTTATTGAGGGAGAAAAGCCACATGGGAACTGATCAGCTGAAATTAATTAAATGATGGTCAGTGAACAGTTTTATGGGCTGTTGTGATGCAATGGTAGTGTCTCTACCCCTGAGGTAGGAGGCCCAGGTTCAAGTCCCGCCTGCTCTAGTGATGTAGAATAACATCTCTGAACAAGTTGATTAAAACTATCTGAACAGTTTTAGAGGGAACAGCATCTCATGGTTTGGAGAGCTCATAATCAGCACCTAAATAAGAAGGGATATTGTAGTCTCTGGACAAGTCTGAAATTCAAATTCTCAAAGGTAACGAAAGGTTATTACTTGAAGAAAATCCCTCATTATCTACTCAGAAGACTACATTTTATTTAATTTTTTCTTAAAGTATTTATTCATTTTATAAGAATGAGGAGTAATATAGCTGACGTTAAGATGATGTAAGTTATTATCTCTCAACCGAAACTCTCATTGGTTTAAAAATGTGTTTAAATTAATTGTACAATGTAATAACTCAGTTATCAATTCTCCTCTGTGGAGCTCTTTACTTTCCTATTTAGCCCTGTAGTGAATGAAGAACATGCTGTGAAGTATCATGAGCACTGGGTCTGCACCACTCATTTAGAAAGTATCCAGTTACCACCAATACTGGCTTAGTGACTTTTTTTTTGCATTTAGCAACTTGAAAGAACATACAAATTTTCATAAAGCTTACAGATTTGATGAATACCTACAGAACATTTTCTCCCTCTGGGCATTATCAATGTCTCCACTCGTGTCTCTTTCAAAGTGGTATCATCTTTAAGTCCTTGAAAATCCTCGCATTTCAAAATACTTAACAATACATGGACTTGACACGTAACTCTTTAATTTACTCACAGCAATTTCAACAATATCTGAAAAAAAAAGCTTAGTGTTTCAGGTAAAAACCCTTCGTTTTAATAAAGGTTTGCCAAATTTTTTTTCATGGATGGTAACCTATAAATAACTTCGCTGTATCTCATGCTTGCGTGGAGTAAATGCTGGAAAGTACTTTGTTTCAGTGAGATAAATGTAATTTGAAAGGAAGCAGAAATAGAATCCTGAGAAATTAATGTACTTAGGAATCTTACCAAATTTCAAGCTCTTCCTTACCTCTAAACAAGATAGATATAAAAACTTGTATATTCCAGCTGTAAGATCAGGACATTGTTGAATTCTGAGTTGGTCAATCTTGCAATCAGCTGTAGCTTTGATTACTTTGTAAGTAAAAAAAATCTCCAAAATCAACATATTCCATACGATGTCCCTAGCTGGGTTAGGTTTTGCAAATATTTTTTTCCCAATCTTTACTCAATGCACACTGACTGCCTGGTTCTAATATTGAATTGCTGCTTTACTGATAATGGTGTCTGACTCTTCAGGGCCATTCTAGAATTTTCCAGGAATTGACAACACTGTTGTAATAACCTGTGAACTAATTAGATTATCAGAAATGGAAGAGATAAAGTTGCTTGATTGAGCAATCGAATGTGAGATTTCATGAAATCAAACCTCCATGAATATATTCACAGTTAACAACATTACATTTAATGCAGCCTGAGCTAACCCTTTGCTGAAATCTATCAAAGTCTGATCATGTCTCTCTGGAGTTTAATGTACATTTCAACCAAGCACTCAATTGGAAGTTTCAAGTCATGATCCAATTTACTGGCATCCAGTTCACAAAATACATTTACTACTTATAGGAAGCAATAATGCCAGGCTATACATTGTTTCTGTTTGGTAATGAATTCCATATCTAAACATCTCTATTTCTCTGAAATCCTCAGTGTCGGGCATAGCTCAGTTGATACCACATTATCTTTGAGTCACAGGTTCTGGGTCTGAGTCAAGACCAATATCCCAGTGCTGTACCGTGGGAATGCTGCATTCTCAGAGGCGCTGTCTTTTAGATGCCGAGCCTGCTCTTTCAGGTGGATGTAATCAAATCCATTATTCACTTTTGAGGAAGAGTTATCTCCAGTGCCGTGGCCAATAATTATCCTTCATAAATGTCACCGAATCACACAATGTGGTGTTTACCACACTGTTATGTGTGGGACTCACTTATGTGCAAATTTGCTGATGCCTTTTTCTACATTACAACAGATACAACAATTCAAAAGCACTTACTTATTAACATACAATATAGATGCAAGTTGTTTTTTTCATTTGTGTCCATTGCAAAATGGCAAAATACTGATCTGTGCTGAGTTATATGGAGAGATGTGACTGCACTGAAATAGGTGCCTCACAGAGAAGGAGTGGAGGGGGGTGGAAATATCTGTGAGAGAGACACAGTCATTCAGGGTGCTGCAGTGTTCATACAAACACTGATACAAGAAGAAAAATCCATCCACCTGCCCCTTTTGGTAGAAGAATAATACATAAGACAGAAAATCAAATGAACGGGAGGATGGAGAGAAAGAAACTATTTCAAAAATTAAGGGATTTAATTTGATGGGTGAATAAGACTAATCAGTAATTTCTCTCTCTTGCTTTGTAACTCCTTTCAAATGAATAATTAACATCTTGATTTGTCTGTTGCTTTGGCATGATGAGAATCTCATTCTACATCAACTATTTCAAATATATTCCTCATCTCAGATGACTTAAACTCTGGATTGGCATTGTGTCCTTCAAACTGCGAACAGTTATTTGCAGACTCAAAGAAAGTGGACCAAGACAACTACATTTTACTTCTGAACTTTAACAGTGATCAGAAAGAGAAAATCTTTCTGTTCTTTGTCCATACTGGCAGCATCCTGTGGGCTGAAATATTCTATTACGGCCTTTACATCATATATCACGTTCCTGTGACATTTTGGTTGAATATATAGAGTAGCTGTGTTAATTTTATTTACAGCTAAACATAGCACCTGTAAAAGAAGGATAAAGAAATAGTATAAATCAAGAAATCTGTGGAAACCCTAGAGTGATCAGAAGCTCAGCCGACAGACTGTGTTGGAGACAAGAGGACCAATTATGACATGTTAGCCTTTCCGCTTCCATACAAGAGAGGTGGAACTCAAGAGAAAAGCTTCATTGCCATGGTAACCAATGGAGTCGACAAAGCAACACAAACAGTGATCTCTGATAGTTGAAGCTCAGAACTGCTGAATCAGTCTTGGCAAATGTAGGAAGGAACTGTCAACTTCCATCCATATTATTTATGGCCCACGGAGCTAAACCCATCTCAATACTATTCAGATGAATATAGGTAAGGCAACAAAAATAATTATCGTGCTATAAATGATATGTTTTGGCAGAGTCAACCAAAAATGTTGGGACACTCTTATGCAAATAAAGTTAACCCTTAGCATACTGTGAATGAATTCAGACGCACTTTTGTTGCTGGGCTGCTGACAAGTTTATTCATGTATCCCAGCCCATTCCTATTTAATGTGGGAAAAATCAGAGAATGGGAAGGATGCAGGCCACAAACCCTCATTTGACAAGTTGTATTTCAGCCAAATAACACATTTTGAAATGTTACTTCCATCTGCAAAATAGGACAAGGAAGGAAGAAGAAAAGTTCTTAAGAAGTTAAGTATTAAGTCACTGCCTTCACTTTTGCTAAATTTGTAGATCTGGAATCATGGTCCAGCAATGAGATGCAAATACAGGTCAGCTTTGCAGTAAGTCTGCCAACTTGACTGGACCAAGACCCAGGCACATTTTTGCATGCAGCTGAAAGATGTGATGGTCAGAGGTTCTCTGAGCCTTGCACCAGTCAGGCTGATTGCAAAGGCAGCTTTCGATGTACTATTTCAATTAGACATTAACCTTATCAAGCTTGTATTGTTGAAATAATCAAATGGATTACCAAGCAGTTAAGAAGCTGATAGCGTTGAAATTGTGGAATAATGGAAGAAGAAATAAACAGGCATTGAAGAAGTCCATTTGGCTCATCAAGTCTGCTGTGTAATTAAATACTTTAAACTTCAGAAAATAAGCAAAACAAATTCAAGTATATGAACATATGAAAAGGGATTATTTGGCTGCTTGATCATTACTTGACATTCAGTAAGATAGTGGCATTTTTGCTTGTGCTTCAAATATCACATTGAAGCAGGAGGCGGCCACTCTACCCATCAAAGCTGCTCTACCATTCGATATGAGACAACAAGGCGTAGAGCTGGATGAACACAGCAGGCCAAGCAGCATCATAGGAGCAGGAAGGCTGACATTTTGGGCCTAGACTCTTCTTGTTGTCTCAGATTCTCCAGCGTCTGCAGTTCCTACTATCTCTACCATTCGATATGATCCTGGCTGATTAAACGCTTCAATGGCTTTTATCTGCACTATCTCCATTACCCTGTACACCATTGTTAAACAGAAATCTATCAATCTCTGCCTCAGGTATACTGAAAGACAGCACTTCAATATCTTTCTGGGGTTAATAAGTCCAACAGTTCACAACCCACTGAATAAAAAAACTTCTCATCTCAGACCTAAGTGGTACTGGTCTTACTTTAACACCGTGCTCTCTGGTTCTAGACTCTTCAGCCAGAAGAAACATCTTCCCTGCATCTATCCTGTTGGTCCTTTTAAATATTCTACACGTTTCATCGAACATAGAGCTGTACAGCACAGGAACAGGCCTTTCAGCCCACCATGTGTGTGCCAACCATGGTGCCATTCTAAACTAATCCCATCTGCCTGCACACGGTGCCTTTCCCTGTATTCTCTGCCTGTTCACATGTCTGTCTAAATGCCAGGCCAGGAATTAATGACATTGAGAATAAGGGTAAGGTGAGCAGGACATGGTGTCACTGAGACAGACGATGCAAGACAGGAAGCCAGTTAGGAGTGCATTGGAATAGCTGAGTCCAGAAGTAAAAAATTAATGAGCGCAGATGAGCTGAGACAAGGACAGATATTTTTGCATATATTACAGTGCGTTTATTTCACAGGATCACAGAATAGTTACAACACAGAAGGGAGTCATTTGACTTGTAAAATTTGCGCTGCCTCTACTCCCTGGTTTTCTCTGTGGCCTTGTGCACTCTACTTTTACAAGTAATCAATCTAATTCCCTTAAAATACTTTGATTGAACCTTCCACCATCATACACTCAGGCAGTCTATTCTAGGTAATTTATGCTAGATTCCAATTTATTCCAGATATATTCGCAATTAATTTGCTGCATGGAAATGTTTTTCACCTAATGTTTCCATTGCTTCTTTTGCCAGTTAGGTCTGTGGTCTCGTGATTTCAATCCTTCCTCCAATAGGAACAGTTTTCCCCCAACTATTCTATCCAGACCCTTCAGTTTGGAATGACTCTATCAAATCTCCTCTCAAACCTTGTCTTTGAACATAGAACACAGAACATAGAACAGGCCCTTCGGCCCACCATCTCTGTCCCAGCCCATGATGATATTCCAAACTAATCTCATCTGCCTACGCATGGTCCATATTGCTGTATTCCCTGCCTGTTTATGTGTCTGTCTAAATGCCTCTTGAACATTATGATCATATCTGCTTCTACCATCTCCCCTGCCAGCGCTTTCCAGGTACCTACCATCTTCTGAGTAAAAAACTTTACTTGCACATCTCCTTTAAACTTTCCCCCTCTCACCTTGAAACTTATAACCCCTCGTATTTGACATTTCCACTCTTGGAAAAGGACACTGACTATCCACCCTACCCATGCCTCTCACAATTTTATATACATCTATCAGGTCACCCCTCGGCCTCCAATGCTCTAGCAAAAACAATACAAATTTATCCAACCTCTCCTTAATTGTTAATGCACTCCCAAACAAGCAAGAGCCTGGTAAATGTCTTTTGCATCCTCTTCAAAGCCTCCCCATTCTTCGTATTGTGTGGCATCCAGAAACGCACACAATACTCCAAATTTGGCCTGACTAAAAATTAATGCAGCCGCAACGACTTGCCAACTTTTATACTTAGTGCCCTGACCGATGGAGCCAAGTAGGCCATGTACGCCTTCTTTATCACCTTATCCACTTGTGTTGCCACTTTCAGGGAGCAATGGACATGCACCCCAAGATCCCTCTGTATATCAAGGCTACTAAAGGTCCTGCCTTTGACTCTGTTGTAGTTTGGGATGTCAAATACATTACCTCACACTTGTATGGGTTAAACTCCATCTGCCATTTTCATCTGCCCAACTTTCCAAACAATCTATATCCTGCTATATCCTTTGACAACCTTCCTCACTATCCCCAACTCTGTCAAATTTCTTGTCATCTGCAAAGTTACTAATCAGAACACCTACATCTTCATCTAAATCATTTATATATATTACAAACAACCGAGGCCCCATTACTGATCCTTGTGGAACACCCCTCCACAATTACCGTCTGTCTGTTACGATCAAGCCAATTTTGTATCCAATTTGCCAGCTTATCATGGATTCCATGTGAATTAATCTTCTGGACCAGCCTACCATGAGGGACCTTGTCAAATGCTTTAGTAAAGTTTGTGCAGAAAACATTCACTACCCTACCCTCAATCATCTGAATTATCTTTGTCACCTCCACAAAAAATTCAAACAGGTTTGTGAGACAGGCTTCTTTGTGGAAAGCAGTTCTAATCTTGTGGTTGGTTGTCTCGCTGAGCTGGTTCATTGTTCCGCAGAAGTTTCATTACCCTGCTGGGTAACATCATCAGTGCAGCCTCCGATGAAGCGCTGTTGTGTTTTCCCGCCTGTTATTTACACTCTGGTGTCTGTTGAGCTGGATTACCTCACTTCCGGTTTTCCTTCGCAGTGGAGCGTATATGGGGTCTAGCCCTATGTGTTTATTGATGGCTTTCTTCATGGAGTACCAGGCTTCTAGGAATTCCCGTGCTTGTCTCTGCTTTGCTTGTCCCATGACCACTGGGCATCAGAGTAGCACACAAACCCACATCAACCCTTCGCCAACTGCTCAACTGAACCAAAGACTCACTACCCATATGGACAGGACCAATGTCATGTACAAGATTCCCTGCAGAGACTGTGACAAACACTACATCGGACAGACAGGAAGGAAATTAACAACAAGGGTACACGAACATCAACTGGCTACAAAAAGACACGACCAATACTCACTCATCTCTATCCACATGGATAAGGAGAACCACCAATTCGACTGGGAAACACTAAGATCCTGGGACAAGCAAAACAGAGACAAGCACGGGAATTCCTAGAAGCCTGGTACGCCACGAAGAAAGCCATCAACAAACACATAGAGTTCGACCCCATATACACTCCACTGCGAGGGAAAACCGGAAGTGAGGTGATCCAGCTCAACGGACACCAGAGTTCAAATAACAGGTGGGAAAACACAACAGCGCTTCATCGGAGGCTGCACTGATGATGTTACCCAGCACTGTAACGAAACGTCTGCAGATAAACAACGAATCAGCTCGGCGAGCCAACCAACCACAATATCCACAAACCAAGCTACAAATCTATACTAAAACCTGAGTTCTAATCTCTCCAATAGAACAATGTAGCTGAAGTTGCTCATTTCCGGGACAAGTAAGTAGATGTAACATTCAAAGAAAAATGTAATCGTTTGAAAATGAATTGAAGGTTTAGAATGGTCATCAATCAATACAAATATATTCACTCAGCAGAGCCAGAAAACAACTTTGAAAGGTTTGCATATCCAACTGAGCAATATACACTCAAAAGGTGGTGACAAACTGTTAACTTAAGTGTTCTGTTTCTGAAAGAATGTTCAAGGTTATATTCCTAAAAAAGTGTTTCAAGTGTAATCTGTCTCTGGGCAACATTTAAAGAAAAAAGAATTGACAAATTGACATATTTTTCTCCTGTGCTCTGACTTTTGCCTTCTGAACTCTGCAATTTTAAATGCAGCAACCAGACATTTAATCAACCCTTGCCTATGGCCAAACTGCTTACCTGTCATCTCTCTTTTTATGTCAATCGTGTCCAATTCATTTTAAACACTAAATTGAATCAATTTGTTAAAACGATGATTGCTTGTACTTGCAGGATGCTATGCTGTCTCAGCTTGTAATATTTTCACATTCCAAATTTTATTGGCACTGACAGAATGCAGGTTGATGTTGAAGCACCTTTAATTGCCAGTTAAATAAAGTTCAGTCTTTAGTCACCATTCTGTGCCAATAAAATGTTGAAGGGTTTCAGACACTGTTCTTCTGAAGGCTGACCCTGCTTTCCCAGACATCTAAACCTATCATCACCCAGGGGCATCCAGACAGAACAGGAACAAAGAAGGTAAAAATGGTGGATTATTTTTGTTTCATTGGGTAAGTGGCCTCTCAACTTCCAGGTCATTAGAAACCTGACAACTGAGCTACATTCTGATGACCATAGTAGTAGATTCCTATCTGAAACCACATGGATTCTTCTATCCTCAGTTTGGGAGCAGCCAACAATAAGTGGTCTAGCAGACTCATATTTATCACTGCAACTTTCACACAACTCAGGACTGTGTGCCTCTAAACTGTGTATCACATTTAATTTGTACACGCCTGAGGCTGATTCATCACATATGGTGAACATGTTGGACAACTCCGTATTAAAGCAATCTAACTTAAAATTAGTCAAATCCAGAGAGATAGATAAATGCATTATTAAGCTCACCACTATGAATAACTGCCTTCAACAGTAGCTTTGTCTCATGAAAACTGTCGAGCTTGTTCATGTTTCCCGCTTGTAAACTAATGCAGACCAATTGTTAATCTAACTGGACATGTATCAACTATATTCTGGGGATAGTCCTCCCTTCTCAAACATGTTTCTGTTTAGATAAAATGGTAATAAAGAACATTCTGGCCTTTTCTCTCTCTCTCTGTTGAGGTCTTCATAATTTTTTTTACTGCAGAATGAGAGACAAGCAATCTGTTCCTATTTTTGTGACATGACAGGGGTTAAATTGGTTAGCCTTGGCGATTAATCTCCGCCCGTTGAGTGGAATGTAGGCACCATGCCAACTTTGTGTTGCCTGCTAATTATAATGAGTTCTGTATGCAGCCAGTGCTCCCCCCACACTGTTCATTGGTTGCACACATAGCAGGGGGCCCCAACATCATTATGAACGGGCACTACTTAAAACTAGCTGGCTGTACTTAAAGCTAACCTAAATTACTCAAAGTTATGCATTGAGGCTGGACCAGGCACTGGGAGTCATTCTGTGACTGAATTAGTCATGGAATGAAGAGAAGAATGGCTGACCATGAGAACACAGGCCCCGGGCTTTTCAGACAGTGCACTAGAGGTTTGCTGAAAAGGAGGAAAGATATCCTTTCTCCTCCTTGGGGGAGGGGTGCAAGGTATTCTTTATTAAATTAATGTATGAGATTTGAGCATTGCTTGCAACGGCAGCCTTTGTGGCTTGCCCCTAATTGTCTTTGGGAAGGTGTTTATCTTTGGAACCATCACAGTCCTGATACAGGTACTTCCACAGTGCTGTTAAATTCCAGGATTTGATGCAAAAACTGTGAAAAAACAATAACTTCCAGGTTACAATAGTTCTATGTGCTTGCATGTGTACTTGTATACGTGTGCGTGCGTGTGTGTGTGTGTGTGTGTGTGCTTGTACTGAAGTGTAATTTGCAGATTATGACATACCCATGTGCCTGCTGTCTTTTCCTTCCAGCTGTTAGAAATCTTGGAATTGGAAGGAACCAATGCAGTAAAAGTGACTTGAGACAATACAAATTGAGGACATTAATGCTAGATTGTTGTCTAGCCTTTGTCACTTATTTAAATGATTCAATACGATTTGGTGAGCCCTGAGGCAATTTCAAATGCAGCAAGGCCTGGACAATATTCAGGCTTGGGGTGACAAGTGGCAACTAACATTCATGCCACACAAATGCCAGGCTATGACTACCTTCAATAAGATACAATCTAATCACCACTGTGATGACTGTAACATAGTCAGTCAGCTGGACCTCAGAGAATAAGAGTTCCCTGTTCGGCGCTGTTCATCTGGTCAAGTCAGGAAGCCCTGGCTGACAGAGAAAACAATTCTGACACTCTGAGTGCTGACTCTGATGAGGTGGTGCCAAAGTCAAGGACTTTGCACATGCAAAAACATAGTGACTTGGTGACAAGATTCAAGCTCTGTGGAGTTATGTCAACAGCCCCTTAACATTCAATGATATTACCATCACTGAATCCCCCACAATCAACATTCTGATGCATAGATGATTTGGAGTTGGGGACCATGTGTAGTGTGTCAAAGGTTGCGGATGACACTAAGATAAATGGTAGAGCAAAGTGTGCAGAGGACTCTGAAAGTTTGCAGAGGGATATATATAGTTTGAGTGGGTGAAAGCCTGGTTGATGGATTTCTATGTTGATAAATGTGAAATCATATATTTTGGTAGGAATAACAGTAAAAGGAACTATTATATGAACGGTAAAAAAAATTGTAGCATGCTGCTGCGCAGAGGCACCTGGGTATCTGTGCATGAATCACAGAAGGTTGGTTTGCAGATGCAGCAGGTAATTAAGAAGGAAACTGGAATTTTGTCCTTCATTGCTAGAGGAATTGAGTTTAAAAACAGCAAGTTTATGCTGCAGCTGTATAGGGTCCTGGTGAGGCCACACTGGAGTACAGTGTGCAATTTTGGTCTCCTTACTTGAGAAAGGATGTACTGGCACTGGAGGGGGTGCAGAGGACATTCACCAGGTTGATTCCAGAGATGAGAGGCTGACTAGACTAGAATTATATTCATTGAAATTTAGAAGAATGAGAGGGGATCTTATAGAAACATAGAAAATTATGAAGGGAATAGACAAGATAGAAGCAGGGAGGTTGTTTCCACTGGTGGGTGAAACTAGAACAATGGGGCATAGTCTGAAAATTAGGGGGAGCAGAGTTAGCACTGAATTAAGGAGGAACATCTTCACCCAAAGGGTTGTGAATCTGTGGAATTCCCTGCACAGTGAAGTAGTTGAGGCTTCCTCATTGAATGTTTTTAAAGACAAGATAGATAATTTTTTGAACAGTAAAAGAATTAAGGGGTATGGTAAGAGGGTGGGGAAGTGGAACTGAGGCCATGAAAAAATCAACCATGATCTTATTGAATGGTAGAGCAGGCTCGAAAGGGCCAGGCGGCCTACTCCTGGTTCTTAAATTCTTATGTACCCCTCAAAAACTCAACTGGACTGCCACATAAACACAGGGCTACAAGAGCAGGTCAGAGGTGAGCAATACTGCAGCAAGTGACTCATCCCCTGACTCCCCAAATCCTGTCCACCATCGACAAGGCACAAATCAGGAGTGTGATGGAATATTCCCCATTTGCCTGCAATAGTGTATCTCCGACAACACTCAAGAAGTTTGACACCACCTAGGACAAATCAGCCCATTTGTTTGGCACCACATGCACAAACAGCGACTCCCTCCGACACCAAATCTCAGTAGTAGCAGTGTGTATTGCAGAAATTCACCAAAGATCCTTAGACAGCACCTTTCACAACCACTTCCATCTAGGACAAGGGCAGCAGATACATGGGAACACCAACATACATGGAAATAAATTACCATTTCTTCAGTATCGCTGGGTTAAAATCCTGGAATTCCCTCCCTAAGGGCATTGAGAGTGTACCTACAGCACATGGACTGCAACGATTCAAGAAGGCAGCTGACCACCACCTTCTCAAGGGCAATTAGGGATGGGCAATGCCCACGTTGCACAAGTGAATATAAAAACAAATAGTGACTCCCAGAATCTCAATTGGCAATCTTGGACAAAAGACCACGTGAACATCAGGGAAAGATCCCTAAAGTGGCATCAGTACAACTGACTATCTACTGTTAAAAAGGATGGTCTCACAAATGTACAGCCTCAACCATGTCAACATCTATACGGGGTGGGATAGGGAAAAAAATAGGAAGTTTAATCCCACTGAAGTTAAATATAGGAGAGTTGAATATTGCAGAAAGCTTTGAGAAAATTGAAGTAGATGGGATTGAGAGGTAGTGTACTGATATGATGTGGAGGTGCCGGTGTTGGACTGGGGCGGACAATGTTAGAAATTACATGACACCAGGTTATAGTCCAAAAGATAGCCCCTTCGTCAGCTAAAGTGAGAAAGAAGCACACAGAATACAGAATTTATAAGTAAAAGATCAAAGGGTCACACAACTGATGGTGATCTATTAAACTTATAACTTATAACTTAAGATGCTGTTAAATCTTTAATCAGATAAAAGGTTTTAATTGATTAATATGCATACATCTGACCTAAAATGTCACCTCTTCTTTACACTGGTAAAACCTTTAGTTCTCTCAGGACCGTGACTTGAAAGGAATTTGGGGATTTACAAATACATATTAATCAATTAACACCTCCTAACTGATTAAAGATTTAACAGCATCTTAGGTTTGTTTAATACATCTTTATCAGTTGTGTGACCCTTTGATCTTTTACTTATAAATTCTGCGCTCTGTGCGCTTCTTTCTCACTTCACCTGATGAAGACGCTATGCTCCAAAAGCTTGTGTTTTCAAATAAACCTGTTGGTCTATAACCTGGTGTTGAGTGATTTCTGATATTGAGATATGGTTGATACTGGTACAGCTGGCAGTCAGGGCACAATGAGTAGGAATAAATGGGTATTTTTCCGAGTGGTAAGTAGTCACTAGTGGGGTACTGCAAGAGTCAGTGTTAGGACTGCAGTTATTTAAAATATTTAATAATGATTCAGATGAGAAACTAAATGTAATGCTTCCAAGCTTGCAGCTGACTCAAAGCTGGGGGGGGAGAGGGGGGTGGGGGGAGGTGGCGCCCTGAGTATGATGCAGAGATGCTTCAGTGGGAGTTGGACAAGCTGAGTGAATGGGCAAATGCATCACAGATGAAGTATGACTTAGATAAATGTGAGGTTATCCACTTTGTCAGCAAAATAACTCAATTATCTGAATGGCAAGAGATTGGGAAAGGGCAAGATATAACAAGGCTACAGGTACAGCATGAGTTAAGAAGGCCTACATAGTAAGAGGATTCAAGTACAGGAGCAGGGATGTCTTTATACAGGGCCTTGGTGAGACCACACCTGGAATATTGTGTGCAGTTTTGGTCTCCTTTTCTGAGGAAGGAGTCCTGACTACTGGGGAGTCCAGTCATAGCTTAAGGATACCAGGTAGGTCATTTAGGACTGAGGTGAGGAGAAATTTCTTCAATCAGAAAGTAGTGAGCCTGTGGAATTCTCGGAAAACGGTTGAGGCCAAGGCATTGAATGCTTTGAAGATAGATATAGATATCGTTCTTAGGGCTAAAGGGATCAAAAAGGATCTGGACAGAAAGTGGGAACAGGAGATTGAGTTGGATGATCAACCATAAACATATTGAATGGTAGAGTAGGCTTGAAGGGTTGAATAGCCTACTTGTGCTCCTATTTTCTAGGTTTCTATGAGACATTTATGACATTCAGGGATGGAATGAGAAAATGAAGAAAGAAAGAGAGAGAGTATGAGAACATTTTTTCAAAAAAAAACACAGAAAATCCAAAAATGTTTCATAAATACTTAGTGAAAAAGAATAATTCAGAGAATAATGGCAAATGAGAGACACAATGTGTAGGAAAGCAGATGATATGGGTATGGCTCTGAACGAATAATTTGCATCTGCTTCTGATTCTATAAAAGAGGAAGGTGAAGCAGACATTGTAGTTAAGGAGCTGTGTGAAATACTGGACAATGTAAACATCATTAAGAAGGCAAGATTACAGCATTAAGCATCCTTGAATGTGAATGAAACACCAGGTCAAATTGACTGTACTTTAGGCAGTGCTGAGAAGCAAAGAAAATGTTCTGCCCATCACTTTTCAATCCTTTTAGCAAGGAGTGTGGTGGTGTCAGATGACTGGAGGCTTGTTTATGTTGTACTGTCTTTTGAAATGGGAGAAAGGGATGGATCAAGTAATTACAGGTCAGTCAGAATAACACTGTTGCGAATGTTATTGAAAATAATTCAGAGAAAGAGAATAAATCATCATTTAGAAAGATATGGATTAAGCAAGGATTATGAGCACAGTTTTGTTACAGAAGGTTATTTAAAGTTTTGTCAAAGATCTGTAGCTTGGGTTGTGGGTGAAGTTGTTGATTTGCTCACCAAGCTGGCTTGTTTTCATTCAGATGTTTCATCACCATGCTAGGTAACATCGTCAGTGAAGCCTCCAATGAAGCGATGATTCTACTCTGCTTGGAATTTATACTGTCCTGTGTAGTATATGTCATAGTACTATACTACCATGGTGAGAAGTGTCATTTCTGGTTTTCATCTGTATGGGTTCGTATATGGGGCCCAATTCCATATGTTTGTTGATTGAAGTATGGGTGGAGAACAATGCCTCTATGAATTCCCGTGCATGTCTATTTTTGGCTTGGGCTACTATGGTGTCTTTGTCCCAGTTAAACTGATGGCCTTCATTGTCTGAATGTACTAATTTTAAGGAAAGTTTGTCGTGCCGTTTTGTTGCTAGCTGATGTTCATGTATTCTGATGGCTAGTTTCCTTCCTGTCTGTCTGATGTAATGTTTGTGGCAGTCGTTGCATGGTATTTTGTAAACCACGTTTGTTCTGCATGTTGTGGGAATGGGGTCTTTAATCCTTGTGAGTGTTTGTCGTAGAGTAGCTGTGGGCTTGTGGGCTTGTGGGCCACCATGATTCCTAATGGTTGTAGGAGTCTTGTTGTCAGTTCTGATATGTTCTTGATGTAGGGCAGTGTGGTCAGTGTGTTAGGGCGTACTGTGTCCTCTTGTTGTTGTTTGTTTAGTCGGCATCTGTGGATGAAGTTGAGGTGATACCCGTTTATAGTGAGGATTTTTTATAGGTGCTCTTCCTCTATCCTGTATAGTTATGGAGTGTTACAGTGCGCCCTGGCCCATTTAAATAGTGTCCTAATGCAGCCTTGTTTGTGGGCATTGGGGTGGTTGGTGTGGAAGTTGAGGATTTGATCCGTATGGATTGCTTTTCTGTATACCAAGGTTTGGAACTCCATGTTGGTCATACGTTCAACTTTAACATCCAGAAACGGAAGTTGATTGTTGTTTTCTTCTTCCCTTGTGAATTTAATCCTTGCGAATACATTGTTGATGAGTTGGTGGGTCTCTTCTAATTTGTTGTGTTTAATAATGACAAATGTGTCGCCTATGTACTGGATCCACAGTTTAGGTTGAAATCGGGGGGAGGGTGGTCTGTTCTAGTCTTTGCATGACTGCTTCCTGAATGGGTCCTGAGATGGGTGACCCCACTGGTGTACCATTGATCTGTTTGTATACTTGACCATTAAAGAGAAGGTTATGTCTGATAATAATAAAAGCAAAATATTGCATATGATGAAAATTTAAAATAAAAGCCTAAAATGCTAGAGAAGCTCAGCAGGCACGGCAACATCTTGAAAGAGAAAGCAGACATTTCAAGCCCTGGGTAACTGGGCAGCATGGCAGCTCAGTGGTTAGCACTGCTGCCTCACAGTGCCAGAGACCCAGGTTCAATTCTAGCCTTGAGTGACTGTCTGTGTGGAGATTGCATATTCTCCCTGTGTCTGTGTGGGTTTTCTCTGGGGCAGTCTAGTTTCCTCCCATAGTCCAAAGATGTGTAGTTTAGGTGGATTAACTATGCTAATTTGCCCATTGTATTCAGGCATGTGGAGGTTAAGTGGCTTAGCTATGGGAAATGCAGGGTTACAGGAATAGGACAGGGGGGTTGAATCTGGGTGGGATGCTCTTCAGAGTCAGTGTGGACTTATTGGGCCAAATAGCCTGTTTCTACATTGTACGGATTCTCCCTATCATTTTTCAGCAACTTGACTGCTTTTCCTTTGAGATAGGAGTAAGGAGGATTGAGACAAGTTGCAAGTTTGATCTAGTCAACATGGATTTTAGCAACAAGCCAGGAAATTAACAACCAATGGAATCCAAAGGGAAAGTGGAAATTTGGATCTAAAGCTGGCTCAGTGACAGGAAGCAGAAGGTAATGATATTTCTGTGACAGCAAAGCTGTATATAATGGGTTCCACAGCATTCAGGCACTTGCTGTTTGTGGTCTGTATCAGTGAATTCAATTGTTACTTATAAAAATGATAAACAAATTTGCAGATGATACTGTCTAGCACACAGCCAATTTTGAGGAAGATGCTGTTGAATGCTAAGAGATATCAATTAAATTGGTCAGATGAACAGAAAAGTGTCAAACAAAATTTGATTGCAGGAAGTGTGAGATAATGCATTTAGGGAGAACAAATGAGGGAAGGAAATAGATAGTAAATGGTAGGATTTGAGAAGCGAGGAGGAACAGAGTTACATTACAGCATGTGTTAGAACTCCCTTAGGGGAGGAGGACAGGTCGAGAAGGTGGTTAGGAAATCATACAGAATAATATCCTATCCCTCAAGGAATGAAGGAGAGGAGAGTCAAGAGGTTATGCTAGAATGGCACGAAACACAAGTTAAGCCATAGCTAGTACATAGCTAGCTTTGGATACTGCATGACAGGAAGGATATGATCTCACTTAAAAGGGTGACAGATCACAGACAGTTGCCAAACCAGGAGAACTTTACCTACAAAGAAAGGTTGGTTGGGATGGTGTTCTCTTTGGAACTGAGGTGGCTGAGGAGAAACATAGTAGTGTGTATAAATTTATAAGGGACACAGATACAGTCAATTGTAAAAACCTATTCGCCTTCACAGGAAAATCAACAACCAGAGACTTGGGATTTAGTGTAAACTGAAGAATGGTTGGAAGGGAATAGAAACGTTATTTTCATCCAGAGAGCATTGAAAATCTGGAACTCACTGTCTAAAAGGCACTGGTTGGTGTCCCTCACGTATTCCTTTTTCCTGCAACTTTGATTTCTTTTATAGAATCATAGGTTTTCCAGAATGGAAACAGGCCCTTCAGCACAACTCGTCCATGCTGACCAGGTTTCCTAAATGAATTAGTCCCGTTTGCCTTGCTCATATCCCTCTAAACCTTTCCTATCCACATACCTGTCCAAAATGTCTTTTAAATGTTGTAATTGTATTTCCCTATAACACTTCTTCTGGCAGTTCATTCCATATTCACACTACACTGGAAAGAGTTGCCCCTCGTGTCGCTTTTAATCCTTCCCCTACCCGGAGAAATGACCTTGGCTATTCATCTTATCTATGCCCCTCCTGATTTTATGAATTTCTACAAGGTCACCCCTCAGACTCTTATGCTCCGGGAAAAAAAAATCCCAGCCTATCCAGCCTCTCCTTAGAACTCAAACCTTCCAGTCTCCGTAATATCCTTGTAAACCATTTTTGTATCCTTTCCAATTTAATAACATCCTTCCTTATAGGAGGGCAACTAGAATTGTATGCATTAACTCCAAATGTGGCCTTGTCAATGTCTAATACAGCTCTGACTGATGAAGGCAAGTATGCCAAATGCCTTCTTCACCACCCTGTCTGTGATGCCACTTTCAAAGGAACTAGGTACCTGCACCCCTTCATCTCTCTGTTCAACAAAACTCCCCGGGGCCCTACTGTTAACTGTTTTAGAGTAAATTAATCAAGAAAATTCTCCCAGCTCTATCTCAGATTTGGGTTCTAAGCCTGAAATTGATAGTCTCCAAGGCAAAGCTATTTCCTGTAGTTCCGCTGTCCATAAATCTCCACATATTACAATCTCAATGCATGATGGCCAAATTCTAGTTGTATGTATTAAATTACTAACAAAAAGGAAGTTAATTCTTGAACTTAATAAAAGCATGAGCTTCAGGTTATATTTAGTAGACATGGTTTCAACTATTAATAGATCTGTATATTCATTCAGCTATTTATGGTTAAAATGGAGCATGTATAATAAATTAAATATTTAGCTTAATTTCCTTTTCATGCTCAGCTGACTATGAAGTCAACTGCTGGATTAGATTGTAGCAAATTTCTTTCAAACTGCCTTGATTTTCTGCTTTGTTATCTTTTCTTGAAATCTGTGGTTTAATCTCCCCATATTCCTGCACACCATTACTATCTAAAAAATAAACACCCGATACTCTACTGAATACCTCTTATTTGTCATACCGACAGGATTTCTGACAAGTACAAGAGGTGTACAATTAACATCAATAAAAACATTAAAACAGAAAAGTGAAATGTCATCTATTACATAAGAAGATTCTACAAGTCAATGTCTGAGAGAAAGTGTTTCAGATTCCTTCTATCTGAAAGGGGTAGGTTGAGTAGAATGCTTTCTTGGAATAGTTTGGATGAATAATCCAACAGAAGACATGTTATCATTCAGAAACTAACCCAGCAGCTGTGTACTTCCATCATTTTCTGATGATAAAATTTGTCCAGTAGTCAAAATCTACTCGAATGAATAAATTCTCTTTATGCCACGTGAAAGCAGCCTTAGAATCTACACAAAGAATATCACGAGAAATAGGTTGCTTTATAGAACAATGGTTACACCAAGTAGGCATCATCAAATTGACATTTTTTTGCTTCATTGAGTAGAATGTTGTTTTGCATTACCAAACAGTGAAGGCTTAACTTTAACTTGGGTGGAAGGC
>NC_063336.1:118341770-118345334 GCF_021869965.1 Rhincodon typus | reverse complement strand
TTCTCAATTTACTCTGTCACCTTCAAATAGTTATGCTCGCCCTGCCCTATATATTGTTGTTCCTGCTTCCCCTGTAAAATGAAATAATTAGTTTACATTGTCTCACCACAAATCTTGCCATTAAATTTTGTGACTTCACATTTCATCAAACTAATGACAGCTGACTCTTTCCCTCCTTGACATTTCTGTTTCCATATATGGAGATAATCCACCAATATCCACTACAAACTCACCGGCTCCCACAGTTTTAGGTGACAGGGCCAAAGATCAATGGAGACACAAGGGGCAAGCTTTTTACAAAGAGAGTGGTAGGTGCCTGGAACGTGCTGCCCAGGGGGTGGGTGGTGGAGGCAGATATGATAGGAACATTGAAGGGACTTTTAGATAAGCACATGAAAATGCAAGGAATGGAGGGATACAGACCAAGGACAGGCAGAGGGGATTAGTTTAATTTGGCGTCATGTTCGGCATAACATCGTGGGCGAAAGGGTCCGTTCCGGTGCTGTACGGTTCTATGTTCTAGTTACCTTGACGACACTTTCTCACACCCTGCTCCCTGCAAGACCTCCAGTCTATTCTCCCAATTTCTCTGCTCTGCCTGATAATGCTACCTACCACAGGGGAGATTCCAACATGTCTCCCTTCTTTTTGAGCTGAGGACTTTGCCCCGTTCCCCACCACCCCCACTGCCTCTGAGGTTGGCAGGGCCTACCATCAACCTTTTCCCCTATTTCTGTCCTCACTCTTCTCCGCCTTCGCAGAGCTATAAAAGGGTTCTCCTTCTCCTCACTTTCCGTCACACCAGCCTCTGCATTCAAAAGATCATCCTCAGCCAGTTCTGCCACCTCCAGCAGATGCCATCTGATCCATGCCTCCCTGGTAGCATTCTACTGGGACCATTCCCTCTGTGACATCCTGGTTTACTTCTCCATCATTACCAATGCTTCTTCACTTCCCTATGGCCTGCTCCCATGCAACCAGCAAAGGTACAACACTTCCCCTTGTACTTTCTCTCTCCTCATTCTTCAAGGCTCCAAACACACCTTTACTTTTACTGCTTTCGAGCTAGTCTATTGTGTCTGGGTAACCACTTTGTGGAACACCTTCGATCTATCTGCAAGAATGACCCTGACCTTCTGGTCACTTGCCATTTCAAACACCATCTTGCTCTGATGTTGATATTTCTGTCTTAGATCTCAGAATGTTCCAGCAAAGTTCACCTCAAACAGAAGGAACAACACCTCATTTTCTGTTTAGGGACTTATAGACTTCAGGATTCAATACTGAGTTCAACAACTTCAGACCATGGACTCCGATTATGCTCCTCTGCCCTGTGTCTTGTTTGCATGGGTTTGCTCTCAAAAATAGCTGACCTATTTACTGCTATTAACAGCTACCATTAATACCGACTCTTTCTCCACATCTCTCCTTTTCTACCATTAGCACTCCCTTTGCCAAATGGCCTTTTCATGCTCCTGTTTCTATATTAATATGCTTCAAAAGGAGCAGTCATTCCAACACCCTACCCTGAGGGACACATCTGTCTCCTCTGAAGAAGAACTGCTCACCACTACTCTCTGCTACTTGTCCTTCACCAGCTTCATAACCACATCATTTCCTTTTAATCTCATGGGCATCAACTTTCTTAACAGTTTTATGGTATCATACTTTATCAAATGTCTTTTGAAAGTCCATATGCACATCAACTGCTCTACCTTCATATCCACCCTTTCCGTTTCACCATTAAAGAACTCAATTGAGGATTAATGATCTTTGCAGAGATCTCTCCTTTTCTGAGAAACTCGCTGGCACAAATTCCCCAACATGTCAGCCAGGTTTCCTGGTGGCTGCAGTTTACCCATTGCTAGTCCCAGCCATTCACCACAATGTCTCTGCTCTGTGGATCCCATCCTCCTCAATCCTCCATTCACACACGTCAGCACTGGCAAGCAGCCTCACTTCATCACCACGCCTGCCCTCATACAAAACTCACAGTCCACTTCATCCTTCAACATGTCACTCTGGAGCTCAGGGAGACCGATAACTTGCATGCCTCTGTCGGGTCACTTTGCACAGGGACACACACAGAGATCTCATGCATTTGCACAGGCTCTTGTTTCTTTAGTACTCACTCACTTTGAGCTCGGAAGCTGCCAGCCTTTGTCTACTTCACATCACTGTCTCAACACACACTCACAGATGTCATCATTGACCTACAGCCTGCTAGCTTCTTTGTGGCCTGCTCAGAGATAGCAGGAACTGCCAATGCTGGAGAATCTGAGATAACAAGGTTGGAGCTGGACGAACACAGCAGGCCAAGCAGCATCAGAGGAGCAGTATTTTTTCTGAAGAAGGGTCCCGACCCGAAACGTCAACTATCCACTCCCTCAAAAAAATTCACTGTATATGCTTCAGGCAAATGGCTATATCTGAAAGGCTAAGGGAGCAGTCCTTAGTGAAGTGAAGGAGGACTGCAGTATGTCAGGGGGTACCATCACAGTGAGACAAGGAACACATCTGATTCCAGTCCAGGATATTGGCTACAGTCAGTCAAATTCTTGGTCCTGCTCGAGTCCAGGGATCTCTGTCCTTACAATCCAGTTTTGGGCTCCATTAGGGAGGATGCCAATGCAGGGATTACCGGGAGGTCAGTCAGGATACTGTAGAGTCACTCCCCGGGGGGCTGGGTCTACCCAGTCAAAGCTGTTCTGCTGAGTCAGCAGTAATCATTAGGGCTACTCTATAGATTTTTTGGAAAGCAGGCAGCTCGGGTCAATTGCTTTTTATCTCTCCCAGTATGTGGGCATTTTGTTTCTCCTCTCAATGCTTCACGTCAACTCTCTGTCAGACGTTAATGGTTCTAAACGAGTTAATATTGTGCTATATTGAGTTCCACCCAATCTAATGTTGCACAATCTTTGGTTGGGGAAACAGCCTTACAGAAATTGCTGGTGCACTTAGATATGTCAAAGCTAGTTCCTCATTGTTGGAAATATGCCTAATTGGCCAAGTCTAAAAGGTACAGTGGACATAGTCATAATGGACAACAGAACTGCTTTCTCATCAGACAGACAGATGGCTCGTGGTGGTTTAACCCGAGGATTATCATAACTTCAGGCTAGAAGAGACGTTGAGAAGGTAGGACCTTCACAATAACCTCAGTCAGTACAGGACTGTTCATGTCGCTCTCTATCATAAACCAGCTGCCCAGCCAACTGATCATAAAAGATCAATAAGCATCAACTAAGTCGGCTTGGTTGCAAATTTCCAGACATATCTATAAAATAGTGCAAGAATACTAAAGGAAAAATAATGAAAAGGCTGATTTTTAAAAATTGGCCTAAGGAAGATCTTACTGGATTAAATATAAAATGTTCAGAATCTACCCACACTGCAAAGAGTCAATTACTCCAGGTCTTGGCAGAAATGTATGTGTTTGTTCACAGATACTTAGATTTATAAGATCATAAAATATAGGAGCAGAACTGGGCCATTCAGCCTAATGAGTCTGCTCCATCATTCAATCATGGTTGACATGTTTCTCAACTCCATTCTTTTGCCTTC
>NC_063336.1:118335017-118341760 GCF_021869965.1 Rhincodon typus | reverse complement strand
CATTCAATCATGGTTGACATGTTTCTCAACTCCATTCTTTTGCCTTCTCCCTATAACGTTTAATCCCTTACTACTCAAGAATTTATCTGTCTCTGTCTTAAAGACATTCAATGACTTGGCCTCCACAGCCCTTTGCGGTAATGAGTTCCACAGACTCACCCCACTCTAGCTGAAGAAATTCCTCCTCATCTCAGTTCTCAGAGTGACAACCTCTACATACACAACATTCAGATCCTCCAAAAACGGTTTTCTCTGCAGATCCTCAAGCACATGCTCTCAGCAATGCGCCGGCATCTTCTGGCCCTACAAAGAAGCCTACCCCAACTCAGAGCCTCCCTCTCCCAGACCTGCAAAGGATCTCTTCTGCTTTTCATTCTTCGCAGGACCCACAACCTCACCCAATGATTTTACTCCGCCCTATCTGACATTAAAAACCGTAAATACACTAAACTCAACGGTGCCTGCCACCAGACACAGGCCTCTTCCACCCCCCAAGTCCTCAACCCTACCCAGGACCTCCCCAACAATGTGCCTGGCGATAAGCATTTCTGAAGAAGGGTCCCAACCCGAAACATCAGCTTTCCTGCTCCTCTGATGCTGCCTGGCCTGCTGTGTTCCTCCAGCTCCACATTGTGTTATCCCTGACTCCAGCATTGGCAGTTCTTACTATCTCTCCGTTCTAAAGAGTTGTCCTTTCATTCTGAGGCTGTGCTCTCAGATCATAGTTTCTCCTCCTCGTGGAAACATCTTTTCCACACCCACAGTATCCTGTGTGTTCCAATGGGATTCCTCCCTCATCCTTCTAAACTCTAGAGTACAGACCCAGAGTCCTCAACTGCTCCTCATATGACAAGCCCTTTATTCCTGGGATTATTTTGTCAACCCCCTCTGGACCCTCTCCAAAGCCAGCACATCCATTCTTAAATACAGGCCCCAGAACCGCTCACAATATTCCAAATGCGGTCTGACCACAGCCTTATACAGCCTCAGTAGTCCATCCCTGTTCTTGTATTCTAGCCGTCTTGAAATGAATGCTAACATTGTATTTGTCTTCCTAATTGCCAAATGAACCTGCATGTTAACCTAAAGAGAACTCTGAACTAGGATTTCTAAGTCACTTTGTGCTTCAGATTTTTGAAGCCTTTCTCCATTTAGAAAATAGTCTGCGCCTCTATTCCTACCAAAGTGCATAACCTCACACTTTCCCACATCGTATTCCATCTGTCACTTCTTTGCCTACTCTCCTAGCCTGCCCAAGTCCTTCTGCAGCCTTCCCCCCTCCTCAATACTACCTCTTCCTCCATTCATCTTTGTGTCACCTGCAAACATAGCAACAATGTCCTCAGTGCCTTCATCCAGATTGTTAATATATAACGTGACTAGTTGTGGTCCCAATACAGATCCTTGCAGATAGGGTTAGAACTCTTTGAATTCAGGATGACTGCATCTCAACAAAAGTAACTTCATTTTCTCCATTTCTGAATATTTTCAAGCTGCTATCACAACAATAATAGCTATTCAAACCTTTTCTAAAACAAAAAGTTCTAATCTATTTCTATAATGGGAATTGTCCAGTTTTTGACACTCTTTTGATGCACAATTAGTTATAAAGTTGGATCCCTGAGGAGTTGCTGGCAAAAATGTTGCTGATGATACGATGAGATAGCAAGAACTGCTGGTGCTGAAGTCAGAGATAACACAGTGTGGAGCTGGTAAAACGTCACCTTTCCTGCTCCTCTGATGCTGCCTGGCCCGCTGTGCTCCTCCAGCTCCACACTGTGTAATTGCTGGTGATATGACGAACTGTTTCTTCCTACAGTGTGGAATGTTTGCTGGTGAGTCTGCTTTTATTGATCATTCCTACCTTTTATGGGATGAATGGGGAAAAGCTGTTTGCCACATTTGAGGAGTCTGTGGCAAGAGATCATTAACTTAAAACTGTTATTGAAAGCATGAAGAGAAGACTGGGGACATCTCATGACAGGGGTTGCTGGGTCTTGAAATGCTTTACCAATAGGAATAGTTGGACAATCAACTATTCAATGTAACTGAGAAAAAGGAATTTCTTCATCTCATTATAGGAAACTGTTTACACTTGTGAATGATATTGTCATTCACACCTGACTGGATAACTAATTATAGGGGTTCAGTAACTTGTGGATACGGACAATTTTCCCATGTGGGATTGTTTGAAGTTATGTGATACATCCATTTGAAGGAGGATCCTCATGGAGCAGTAGTAGTGTCCCTACCTGTGAGCTAGGAGGCTTGGGTTTAAGTCCCATCTGGTCCAGAGATGCTTGATAACATTTCTGAACAGGTTAATTTGAAAAAAAGTCTATATCATTTTTGAGGGGTCATTTTCGTAGTGGTAATGTTCATACCTCTGGGCTAGGTGGCCAGGTTCAAGTCGTACATGTTTCAGAGGTGTGCCATAACATTTCTAAACTGGTTGATTAAAACACATCATTTTAAAAATACATCATACCAATAAAAATCTGTTTGGGCTGCAATGCTATTGTTACGAAGCTGCAAACAATTTTGGTCCATGTCGAGTTTAAAGCTGGGAGCAGGGAGAGTTCCTACGTCTTCAATTTAAAATAATTTGGTGGCTTAGCAACCCTTTCAAAACAACTACCATCACATCTCCTCGAGTCTCTGCCCTTGTAGTCAGTTACTGTGTCTCTGTCTCACTCTGTCTCTTGCTTTTCCTCTCCAATATGCCCCCACTTTTCCCACAAATCTGTGTTTGAACTTCTTGAATAAGGTTTCTGCTACCATGAAAGCACTTCAATAGCCCTAACCAAAGTCACAAGTCACAGCCTTTGAAACAGAACCATGGTATTTGTTCCTTCCTTAATCTTTGTACAGCTTTTGACACTATCAACTACACTGTCATCCTGCAGTGCCTTGCCTCCATTACTCACATCAGTGGTCAACCATATTTAGTTCTTCTTGTCAGTTAGACCCAAAGTATCACCACCAATGACTTTTCTTCCATTTGCACTAGAATACTTGAAGGATCGATCTTTGGTTCTCTTCCATTTCCTATCTCCATGCTGCCACAATGCAAATCATCTAAAATATGGGGCCAGCCTTCACATGTTCATTGATGGTAACGTTTGTAATGAATTTCTCCATTGCCTTACAAAGGACCCCATTGCTGACTATCAAAGGCCTTGGTCAGGTCAACATACATAGTGTTGAAGTCCATGCTGTGCTTTTGGCATTCTCCCTACAGCTGCCTAACTAAACACTATATCAATAGCTCCTCAACCTTCTCTGAAACCACACTGACTCTGGTAGCAGATTCTGGTAAAGATGTTGTATTAAGCTATTCAGAAGATTGCTGAGAAGCTTTTTGACAATGAAGAGGACTAAAGATGCCTCTAATTGTCAGAAGATTGGCCTGTTTCTTTCTGCTTGGGCAGGTTGACAATGGAAACATCTTTGTATTCCAGGAACATGGCATCTTGCTCCCATGTAGTTTAAAAGAGTCCAGTTGATTTCTCCAGCAAACATTTACAAAGATCTGAAATAGGAGCAGGAATTCAATCCCTTGAGCCTGCTTGGCCATTTGATAAGATCAAGGCTGCTTCGATTGTTGCCTGAACTTCACTAGCTTTGCTTGTCCCAATACTTTCTGACTCACCTTTTCGTCGAAAATCTATCAACCTCTGCCATAAAAATATCCAGCGACCCTGCCCCCACTGCACTCTGGGCCACAGAATTCCATAGGTTGTGACTTTCTGGAACCAAAACAAATTCTTTCCATCACCATCCTAAATGGAGATGCTTTATTTTTAAATGGGTGTCCACTAGTTCTAATCTCTTCTACAAGGGGAAACTCTGAATTTACCCTGTCACGTTCCATCAACTTCTTAGATGTTTTATTAAGATCCTCCTTATTCTTCTAAACTGAAATGGATGCAGACTAAAGCTGTCTAACATTTTCTTTGAAAGATAGTCCCTTCATCCCAGGAATCAGTTAGTCTTCTCTGAACTGTCTTTTCTTAACTAAAGAGATGAAAACTGTGGTTTACATATGGTCTCACCAGTGCCTTGTACTTCTTGAGCAAAAATTCTCTATTTCTATACTCCATTCACTTTGCAATAAACAACATTCCATTTGCTTTGGTAATCACTGACTGTGTCTGCATATTAACATTTTGTGATCTAGGTACCAGGACACTAACAGCCCTCTGTACCTCCAACCTCTGTAATCTCTCCCCATTTAAATAATATACTGCTTTTCTATTCTTTGGTCAATTTGGACAGGTTCAGATTTTCCCACATTATATTTCATCTGTCAGACCTTTGCCCACTCACATAACCTATCTATATCTTCCCATACTGCTCATGTCCTCCACAACTTACTTTCCTAGCTTTGTGTCATCAGCACATGAAGCAACCACGTGTTCAGTTCCTTTGTGCATTGAGATAGGTTCTAAATAGTTGACTCTGCTCTGAAGAAGGGTCACTGGACCCGAAACATTAACTCTGATTTCTCCCCACAAATGCTGCCAGACCTGATTTGTATCATTTTCAGCAATTTCTGTTTTGTTTCTGATTTCCAGCATCCGCAGTTTTTTCAGTTTTTTTTCTAAATAGTTGAGGTTCAACACTGAGCCCTGTGGCACTCCACTTATTACATCTTGCAACCTGAAACTGAGCCCTTTACGCCTGCTCTCTGGTTCCTGTTAGCTAACCGACCCTCTAGCCATACTAATATGTTATTTCCCACAGCATGAGCTCTTATTTTTACAATAATACTTCATGTGGTTTCATGTCCAATGCCTTCCAAAAATCTAAGTACACCACATCTTTGGTTCCTCCTTAAGCACATTGTTTGTTACTATCTCAAATAACTCTAGTAAATTAGACAAATTATAGTTTTTCTTTCACACAGCCACACACTCTGCCTGATTCCATTGAGATTTTCAAAGTGCCCTGCTGTAACCTTTTTAATAATAGACACCAGCATTTCCTTATGTCAGATGATGAGCTCACTGACCTGTAGCTTTCTGCTTTCTGTCTCCCTCCCTTATCAAATAGAGAACTTACATTTGCTGTTTTCTACTCTGACGGGACTGATAGTAATTTGGCAAACTTTGGAAAACAAGGAACAATGCAATAAATATCTCAGCAGCTTTTTTTTTAAGGATCTAGGAAGAAGTCAATCCATTTGGGGACTTCAAAGTTTGTGATTCCTATGATATTCTCACTACTCTTTCTCTGGAGATTGCAATTGCTTTAAGTTTAAGAGGCATTCAAGAGGCCACTGGAAGATTATTTGAATAAAAATAAGGTGCAAGGGTATGGGGAGAAAGCAGGAGATTGGCGTTCGGTAATGATGCTCATTTATGAACCAGCACAGGAGGATGGGCTGAATGATCTCCTGCTGCACCAGAACACTGCTGTAATTCTGCGGCTATATAAGGTTCCTCTCTGCTGCAACTCATCATTTGCAATTATTTATGGAATTAATTTGTATCATTTATAGTGTAAATTGATACAAAATACTTGTTCCATTCAACCATCATTTCTTTGTTTTCTATTATTAATTCCTCAGACTCACTTTCTAGAGGCCCAATGCTCAATTTACTTATTCTGGATTACTACCTGAGCAATGGACAAAGTGAGATAAATAGGTCAAGAAGTTAAACATGTGGCTGTTCCAGTGGGATGGTGTTCCAGTGGGATGGGCTTCACTTGAACTGTGCATAAATCAGTTTCCTGGTCAATCTAAGAAGCTGTCTTGTAAAGAAAGCCGAGGCCTGGTTGATGATGTGTGAACGTGCAGTGTCCATATTTCTACAATTTGGACTTTCTCCGCGAGCAATTTTGGCCTGTTGGCATCAAGGAGTGGTGATGTCTGGGAAACTGAGGCCGAAAGACAGATTTCTGAATATTGTAGAATCTCTTCTAGTCTTCATTTGACAATTCCATGCATACATTAGATGCCTGAATGGTAAGAAGCCTGTCAACTCATTCCCAGTCATTAATGGGATTAAACAGGGCTGCATGCTAACGCCAACTATCTTCAACATCTTTTTTCTCCATCATTTCTCTCTCCATTGCTTCCCATGATGGTGATCCTGGTATCAAAGTTCAATATCACACAGACAGGAACTGCTCAGTCTGTGGTGACTCTGGGCAAGGGCTAAGGTTGCTAAGGACATTGGAGATTTCCTATTTGCAATGACTTTGCACCCACTGACCTTTCAGAACCGGACATACAACATATCATGGACTTGTTTCTTGTTTCCAGTGCATGTGACAAATGTGGCCTTGGAATCAGTATGAAGCGAACTGAAGTAATGTCCCAGCATGTGCAGGAAAGTACTATCTTAAGTGCAGGGTTGTGGACCATAAAAAAAACTTGTCAGCACTTAACAAGTTTGTGTATCTCAGCAGCAAACTCTCTTGAACTGCCTTAATTGTTAATGGGACACATGCAAGAATTTCCAAAGCAAGGCTAGGCTTCGACAAACTTCAAACTAGAGTCTGAGGATGAAAAGAAGTAAATTTGCTTATAGACTAAAGGCTTGGAGAATAACAGCCCTTGTCCACTCTACTGTACACATGAGTCTTGGGCTGAATACTGGCATCTTGCCAATAAGCTCAGCCACTTTCATTTGAGATAGTAGGAACTGCAGATGCTGGAGAATCTGAGATAACAAGGTGTAGAGCTGAATGAACACAGCAGGCCAAGCAGCATCAGAGGAGCAGGAAAGCTGACG
>NC_063336.1:118316481-118334617 GCF_021869965.1 Rhincodon typus | reverse complement strand
TCGCCAACTTTAAGGGCATTTAAATGGTCATTGGATAAACATATGGATGATAATGGAATAGTTTAGGTTAGATGGGCTTCAGATAGGTTTCACAGGTCGGCGAAACATCGAGGGCCGAAGGGCCTGTACTGTGCTGTAATGTTCTATGTTCTAAACAAGATGGCAGGCAGTTAATGCTACCTATTTACGACCTACCTAATCTTTTTCACTGCCTTTATTTTGCCAGATGCTTAGATGACATCCAAACTTAGCAGAGTGACAGCATTTTCCAGTTAAACAAAAGGAATATTGAAGTCATTATCTCCATCTCATTAATGTTGCATTCTGGCCTACTCTTTCTCTCGATTTGCAACCTCAATGTCATATCCATCAACAATGTGATTTTGCAATCCAATATCTGTTCTATCACAAAGACCGTCTATGTCCAAAACTGTAACATCACTCTGTCTAGATCAGTCCACATTCAGGCAATTGTCATCTGCAGACAGAGCTCTCCTCGTTAGGTCACCATCTCCTGAAACCTTAATTCGTCCAAAACTCTGTTTGTTGAATCCTTACTTACATCATGTCCCAGTCGCTACAACTGTGATGAAGGCTTACATTGGCTTTCAATTTAAGCTACACATTGATTTTAAAGTTCTCATCCTTCTTGTCAGATGCTCTTATTGACTCTCCCTTCCTGATTTGATAACATTCTCCAGCTGTACAGCCCTCCAAAATATCTGCATTTCATCAATCCTGGCCTTTTCCACATCTTTGACTTTAATCATTCCAGCATTGCTCAGCATTCCTTTCGTTCTCTTGGTCTTAAACTCTGGAATTCCCTCTCTAATCTTTTCACTTTTTACCTCTCTTTCCTCTTTTAAGACACTCCTAATAAACCTACCTCTTGGACCTCTGTCCTAGTATATCCTGAGGTAGTTCAGCTTCAAAAGGTTTCCATGAAATACCTAGAGATACTTTGCTGCAATGAGGTGCTACACAAATGCAAAAAGGCACTGCTGTATTGTAATAATCTATGTCCTATTATTTACAAGAATGACATGCATGAACCAGACAGGTTCATCATTATACATCCCTATCTCAACCATAAAGTGGGATTTTTTTTAATGTAGGTCTGTCTTTAGCTCACAGGAGATTAAAGAAAATTAGAGATGATCTGGAAATTAAATTCTCTCTTCTGCTGCATTGTCTGGTAGCTTGTGTTCAATATTTGGACTTGTTAAGAATAAAGTCCTATCTGCTGTGCTTTTTACTGGCAACCTGAATTGTCCAGGAGAAAATAAATGTGATGCTCCCTGAGGCTGCTGATTCTGACCAGCTGTATAAGCCTTTGTTTGGAGAAGCTGCAGTAATGGGGAGGCAATAGCCAAGTGGTATTATCACTAGACTATTAATCCAGGAAAGTCAGCTCATGCTCTGGGAACCCAGGTTCTTAATCCCACAGTGGTGGAATTTGAAGTCAATTTAAAAGAAAACCTGGAATTAAGAATCTACTGATAACCATGAAACCATTGTTGGATAGTTGGGTACAACCCATTGGGCTCACTAACATCCTTCATGGAAGGAAATCCTCACCTGGTCTGGATTACACGTGACTCCAGACCCACAGCAACGTGGTTGACTCTTAGCTGCCCTCCAAGGCTTAAGCAAGCTACTCAGTTCAAGGGCAGCTAGGGACAGGCAATAAATGCTAACCAACCAATGATGCCCATGTCCCAAGTTGCCATTCACTATCACAGTTAAATGTCCACTAGCAAGACCCACCTACTGTCAGGCAACACTCACAGCCAAATAATAAAACAAAGTTTTACAAGAAATCATAATGCAAAATACAAAAAAAGGTAAAGAGTAAGAGTTGCATCTTTTGGTAAAACATTTTGGAAGAAGGGGAATAATTGCACAGATTCTCTAAAAATGTTCTAAAGAACAACAAAGTAAATATAAATCATCCCACCGTCCCCTGTCCCAGTGCCTTCCCTTCAAAGCAGCTGAAGCAGGAGGCAGCATCAATATGACACAGTCCTTGATTTAATCGACTTATTTAGTCAGAGATCTAACAAACTGCCTGTCAGGCCATGTACCAGGAGAGGGATTGTGAGCCATTAGAGTTTCCAACCTTGATTTAGGTTTCCTCATGGGTCAGGAGGAACAGAGTGCTCCCTTGGGTCTCCTTTTCACCGTGTTCCTCTCCATGATAGGCCTCATCATCAATGCCCTTCAGGTTTGTTTTCTGTGATTCTTCCCAACAGGCTCTTAGTACCCACTCCTGCCAAGCAGACCAGCAATCTGGGAGGCCACGGTGGCAGTGTGACCACATCCATGCCACCGTCAGTCTAGCCTTGACCTCTCTGTCACCCACTTTGGGGTCACGCTTGACCTTCACTTTGCCACCTAGAAACTGGCGTCACAAAGTCAACGAATTTTCTTCTTAGACAGTTCTTTCAGACCGAGAGTGACAGAGTCATCTGCAGAGTCCCACTACATGGAGGGCCAGGTCGTTGAGTTGTTGGGAGGTCTATACACTCTCTCCATCACATTAACACTATTTCCTGATGTGTCAGCCTGAAGAAGTCTCTCAGTGTGGTCAGCACCTTCCCTGATGGGCCTACTCCATTTTGATTTTTAGCCAGGCTCTCCTGATTGGCTGGACATGTTTGACCACTTCAGGGATTCTTTGAGGGCATCTCTTGAGCATTTCCATTATTCTCCTGGGAGTCTCCTGCCTTGGCAGAGTTCCAAACAGAACATCTCTTTTAGGAGTCAGGCATACACACACACCCTGACTAGCGGACCTGGTTTTAAGTGATTCAGGACTCAATGTTGAGCATGCTGGGAGGGGATGCAGATGATGGTCTGTCTTACTTGCCACTGAATTTCCAGGATCTTGCAATGGCACCATTGGTGCTACTTCGCCAGAGCTGTGAGATGGTTCTTGTTGGTTGTCCAAGTCTCTGAAGCATAAGGAATGTGGGGCTCTCTGCTGTTGCTTAAACCATGATCTTATTCTCTGGTTTAAAATTCTGATCCTCAAATATTCCCTTTCTCAGTTGTCTGAAAGCTGAGTTGGCACATTGACAGTGATGGTGAATTCCATTGCCGAGCTCTTTATCAAGAGGCGGCTCCCAAGATATGGAAAATATTCCATGTTTTCCAGGACCTCACTGTTGATCTGAGCCAATGGGGGAAATGTTGTCCTGCGGGAGCTTGTTAGAACAGATCCTCAGTCTTCCAGCTGCTCAGTGAAAGGCCCATTTGTTTTAGCAGAGTCAATGCTAACCAGCAGCTCAGATTGTAAGTGAACACAAACAAGGACTGATTGCCGACTGAAACTTAGTGACTCTGGCTTTGAACTGAAGGAGACATAGGGTTAACAGTGTGTCATCTATTCCATAATTGAATTCAATTGAATCAAATCATTTATTGTCATGTGTATTCAATGTAAAAATACAATAAAAAGTGTGCACCAGCCCCGTACATACATAGCGCTATTCACATTAACATAGAATAAGATAAGAAAAAAAAACTTAAGAGAGTCCAATGTCCTTTCCACTGCCACAGTCCTGTCCAGGGCTTTCCAACCCTGTTTTAAACCAGTTTTAAAATCTCCCCACCCCTGGCCCTATCCCATGACCAACCCTCCCTCTCATCCTTGTCTCCTTGACCTGACACAACCTGTCCATCTTCTCTCCCACCTATCCGCCCCTCCCACCTCACTGACCAATCCCCACCATCTGCACTACCTGCACTCACCTATCACCATCCCACCTACCTTCCCCACCTCTCTCTATTTATTTCCCAGCTCCCTTCCCCCTCCCCCATTTCTGAAGAAGGGTCCTGACCTGAAGCGTCAGCTTTCCTGCTCCTCTGATGCTGCCTGGCCTGCTGTGTTCCTCCAGCTCCACACTGTGTTATCTCTGACTCCAGCATCAGCAGTTTTTACGATCTCTGTGTCATTGTATCAATCCTTTCTTCCATCTTTCTCCATACAATGCTGCACCTCACCTCCAGCAAATTACACAGGCAAGCATGGGGACTATTTACAGATTAAAACTCTTCAAACTATACCACCTTGCATCAATAAACTCAGAAATCATCAGAGACATATGTATGTAACCAGTGAGCCGCACAAAAGTGTTGATTTTGTTTTTCCTCCATCTCACAATAGGAATAGTAACTGAAGTGACTCTATCACTAAATCCGATCTATTTTTACTACAACTACATGAAGTTCTAGGTCACAGGTTTAACCTCTCTCTATGGATCAATAATGCACAGCATGCAGCACCTTCTCACTGAAGCC
This sequence comes from Rhincodon typus, assembly GCF_021869965.1. Lineage (NCBI taxonomy): Eukaryota > Metazoa > Chordata > Chondrichthyes > Orectolobiformes > Rhincodontidae > Rhincodon > Rhincodon typus. The sequence goes on along the minus strand of NC_063336.1, from coordinate 118,330,315 downwards.
TGGCCAGCAGCCTTCACTTTATAGATTTCATGTTGGGAATTTCACTTTCCCTTTGAAGATATCTGTAAAACTCATAAAGTCTCATTTCCAGCTGGAATTTTCAGGTATTCATTACAAATGAAAGGTTCCCTCTGTTGTAGCAATTCTTCAAAATGCCTTTAGATGATTATACTAATCATCTAAACTTTACAAAACACTTAATAAGTTTATCAGCAATTGTCACTTCTTCAAGTTTGTTCATTGCATTATTTTCAAAACACGTATGTCACACAATCAAGAGAACAAACTATTTGGAAAGCAGAGGTCTACTTTATACTTGTACCAATTTCCTACAAAAAGTCTCTAGCAATTCATCCTATGGTAATAATGATTCTCTCTCAATGTTGATTTATCATTTTTAGTCAATGCATTGTCACATATTTGGTTTGGAAGTTACCCTAAAATGTACCATGAACAATCATATTCCCGATTGATTCATGCTCTTAAATGCTTCACATGCACTCTTGGGGAAAATATCACCCCAGCCTCTCTCTCTGAGTACGCAGCTTTTGCATTAGCAGCCAGCCCTCAAGCTTGTCTCTTGCCATCAGACCAATCCTTCCTTCTCGCTCTGCCCTCCACTAGGAGCTCTCCTCTTCCCTGTATAATTCTCCACTTTCAGGATCAAACTCGACCTCTAGCCAGGGAACCAGCTGAATATACCAGAACAAGCTGGCATTAAAACTGTGGTGTGGAAGAGAATCCTGATCCTTGTTCCCCTGCAACTTTCTGATGTACCCTCTCCTGGCAGGTCTCGTTAATAAAAAAAAACTTGTCCTTAGGACTTCAAGCAATGTCGGAAACAGACACTTATATGAGCATCAATATTTAAGCATTGCCAAGTGGGGAAATCAAAGACCGCTCAGAAAACTGTTAGTGAAGAAACAGATAATGGAAATCATTCAAAAAGCTTTGGGAATATGGTAACCTCAGAAAGTGTACACAGATCTAATGATAGCTTCTATTTAATAAAGATATTATTCAGTAATATCCTGAAAACCTATCTTGCTGTCATTAGTCTATGCTAAACCCTGTTCCTAAATGGATAATTCTCAGTTATTATGAACATGTGTATTGTCCTTCTCCAACATTTCAACTCCAATATTTCCTCTAGAGGTACATTCCAGAAGCATCATGATGTACAATAACTCACGAAGGTAATCATTGTGCACACAAGCCAAATGGCTTATGGAAATACATGGTCCACAACACAGCAACAAAAAAGGAATTGTACAAAGGTGCTACAACTTATGTTAAGTAATGAACAGATGGAAAGCACACGGAGAGTGAATAGAATTCATGGACTGACAAGTGACCGGTTGATTTCTCTCTGATCTTTCTTTCACTCTTTCAAACCTTGCGTGGTACTTACATGACCAAAGATGACATTTTCACATAGACATTATCACATGTGCTGCTTCTAATATTTGATTTATTATTTAGTCATTGCATGGCTAAGACTCCAAATAATGGTTGTTTTATTGAATACGGATTTTGAAAGTTACTAAGTTAACCGGTTTCCGTTTGCAACTCAAGGTATGAAGTCATTATTTCCAAAGCAGAAGCAAGTTATTCTGGTTACGAATTAACCACTGGGTTGGTAAATCCCACTTTTATACTTTAAATATCCAATTCAATAGCTTGAGTGAGTAGAATTTGATTAAAAGTCTACATTCAATTTGTTTAGCAGGCCAATTCATTGCTAGGGTTGAAAAGTCAACTTTATGAAGCATCTAATTTTTGTTTGTTTATAAACTGGCAATTTAATTTTCATAAATGACATTGCAACATATTGTGTTAATCGCAAAAAAAGTATTACTGCAACAAAAATCACGTGTTTTTTTTTCTCCTTAACATTATCGCCAGCCATTTTCTTTCCTAAGGCAATGTGTTTATTTTCAGGTTAAGAATCCACAGCAGGAATATAGGTTGTGCAGCAAATCTAAAACAAGCAGTTAAGAGAAGCTGCTAATTTGGTCATGCCTGCTCTTTGTAAATCAGCCAAATACCGACAGCCTTTCTTCTGTTGGATTAAAATGTTACACTGATGACTGTCATCTACTTACTACAGCAATTACTTTGAAAGGTTGGTTGGTGTTTAAACAACTCATACGTCACTTTTAGTTTGGTAGATGGCTGCGATTTAGTAATTTATTAACATTTTTGTGGTAATTTTGGTGGTTCGTGGCATTTTCTGTGGCAATTGAAGTGATTCACATCCAATTTCCTCGTACTCCCAATCTGTGAGACTCACAATTTGCATTTTCTCCTTACTTGACTGGTGGGTGCTCATTTGAAACTTTGTACCACTGTGGTGCCTGTCTCTGGATGATAGGCCATTGCAGAATATGATAGGGTTAGGGTCCTGCTAGTTTATAGATGCACACAATTGTGGCTATCCACCTGCAATGTTGCGAGTCCAAAACTGCCATACATTTATACAATTAGATTATAGTTTAGCTATCCCGTGATTCCCAGATCACTGAGCAACTCCTGATCCAGGTTAACTTCTTTATCATGATATGTTGATCAAATTCCTATTTTTCTTTATGTTCATTGACTTGATGTAGACGATTTCACCTCATCTCATGAAAGCCAGCTCTTTTGCCCACATCTACACCTGAGGTCAGGATCCGAGTAGGGGCCTTGATGAAACCCAACTGAGCCTCAGTGAGCAGCTTATTCCTTTGCACTGTTGATGACCACTTCCATTACTTTTCTGATGAGTGACAGTAGACTGATGTAGAGGTAATAGGCTGAGCTGGATTTGTCCTGCTTTTAGTCTTACAATGCATTTCTGGGCTATTTTCTGCATTGTTAGGTAGAGGCCAGTGTTGTAGCTGCACTGGAACAGTTTGAATAGGGACATGCCTTTTCTGGAGCACAAGTCTTGAGAACTATTGCTGGAATGTTGTCAGGGCCTGTAGCCTTTGCAGAATCCAGTGTTTCCAACCATTTCTTGATATCATGTGGAGTGAATCAAAATGGCTGAAGCTGGGGGCCACTGAAAGAGGCCGAGATGGATCATCCACTCGGCACTTCTGGCAAACGTTTCAGCCTTGTCTTTTGCACTGATGTGCCAGGCTCCTCCATCTTTTTGAGAATGGGGATATTTGTAAAGCCTTCACTTCCTGTTAGTTGTTTAATTGTCCACAACCATTCATGACTGGATGTGACAGGACTGCAGAGCTTTGATCTGATCCATTGGTTGAGGAATCACTTAGCTCTGTCTATTGCTTGCTTCAAATGCTGTTTGGCACAGACATTGTCCTGTTTGGTGGCTTCACCAGGTTGACACCTCTTCAGGTATGTCTGGTGCTGCTCCTGGCATGCCCTCCTGCACTCTCCATTGAACCAGGGTTGATCCCCTGGCTTGGTGGTAATGGCAAGTGGGGGATATACAGGGCCAAAGGGTTGCAGATTGTGCTGGAGTATAATTCTGCTAATGATGGCCCACAGTGCCTCATGGATGCCCAGTTTTGAGATGCTAGATCTCTTTGAAGTCTGTTTTATTTGAAATGGTAGTACTGCCACAATACATGACGGAGGGCATCCTCATGGTGAAGATGGGACTGTCTCCACAGGGACTATGAGAAAAAAACAAGAAACTGGATTCTGAAAATCAGAAACAAAAACAGAAATTTCTGAGAAAAGTCAGCAGGTCCAGCAGCATCAGTGGAAAGAAATCAGAGTTAATATTAAGTTCTGAAGAAGGGTCACTGGACCCAAAACGTTAACTCTGCTTTTTCTCCACAGATGCTGCCAGATTTGCTGAGATTCTCTGTTTTTCTGTTTTTGAGTCATCTTTAGTGGTTGATATTGAAGTTCCCCATCCAGAGTAAATTCTTGTGCCCGTGCCATTCTGAAAGCTTCCTCCAAGTGAGGTTGCCCTCCCCACGTTTGACCTGATATACAGGGTCCAGAGCAAACGTTACAGACTAAACTCCCATTCCCAACATGAGCAAAGAAGTTTTTTTTACACAGTATATTTAGGATTTGAAATGCACTGCCTGATAGGATGCTCAGTCCAGCTTCAATTCTGGTTTCAAAGAGGACTCCGCTAAGGAGAAACAAGTTACAAGGATATTGGAGAAGATCAGGGGGCTGGATGAGCTGGAATGCTCTTCAGAAGAATCTTGTTTGTGCATATCTGATGGGCCAAGGTGTTGTTGCATTCTATTATTGAATGATGTGACATTCCAGTTAACTAAAGGATCACATATTAGATCTGAGCTCAATACATTCTATTGTATTTAGCAGGGGAGGCGATGGCCTAGCGGTATTATCGTTGGACTGTTAATCCAGAGACCCAGATAACGTTCTGGGGACCCAGGTTCGAATCCTGCCACAGCAGATGGTGAAATTTGAATTCAATAAATGTCTGGAATTAACAATCTAATGATGACCGCAAATCGATTGTCGATTGTCGATTGTCGATTGTCGAGAAAAACCCATCTGGTTCACTAATGTCCTTTAGGGAAGGAAACTGCCATCCTTACCTGGTCTGGCCTACACGTGACTCCAGACCCACAGGAATGTAGTTGACTCTTAACTGCCCTCTGGGCAATTAGGGATGGGTAATAAATGCTGCCTGGCCAGCAACGCCTCATCCCATGAATGAATAAAGAATAAAAATTAGACCACCAATTGTCGTAATCGTACAATAAGTTATTAAATGCACAATAAAAACATTGGAAATAGCAACAGGAGTAGGTTATTTCCCCTTTCAAGTCTGTTCTGCTATTTAACAAGTTCATGGCTGATCATCCAACTCAGTCCCCTGTTCCCTGCTTCCTCCCCATATGCTTTGATCTGTTTAGCCCTAAGAATTGCATCCATCTCCTTCTTGAAACTGAGGTGATGGGGTGAGTTGTGCACAATAATTGCACCTAGACAGGATTTCCACGGGAGGAGGGGTGTCAGGGATGGATGTAAAGATGTACAGCTGTAACACAATCAGAGCGATGGCCACTTGTACCACACTTCTGAGGTAATGGTTAGCAAAGGGCCTAGAACAACACATTAGATTACCCTCTGAGTTGGGAACAACAAGAAAAGCACAAAACAGCTACAAATTAGCATGAAAAGAAAATAATTCCCGAAGTTAGGAGAACAGCAATGGAGCAGGATGATACAATTCACATTTCAATTTGCTCTGCAGTGAGGTGTTAGATCGGAAACAGTGAAAATAACCGCAGCCACAAGAAAACTACAGGCTTCGATCACTTCCCTAGCTTGCACTTGTAATAAAGTTGAACAACATGGTTTACTTTTCAATATATTTGTAATACAATAACAAAATGTATTCTACATCCTGAAGGTTACAATAAACTGAACCGATACTACATCTCTTCACACTTCAATACAGATCTATTATTTTCTAATTTCTGAACCAGGGAAATCTACACATGGTGCCACTTAACATCTTTCCAGCTTTTATAAAGCACACATTTTCTATCACACAATATCATGACATATACTATCTTATTTGTGCTGCACAGTATGAAATAACTAACTCTCCATTCTTATATTAAAAAAAACAAAGTTATTGAACATAAATGGAGTATAAGCTTTGGTTTCAACAGGACAGTCAAAGAAAGATAAAGTGCTCATATGATCACCATTCAGTACTTGTGTTGAACATGTGCTTAAGAACATTAATAGGTAGCTACATTTTCACTTTAATCAGGCCTTAGTCATCCAGCTTGAGGCTGAGCACGTTAGATTTCATCATGACTGATAACTGGTTCAAAAATTTAGATACTACAATATGCTTTCACTGCTTAAGTATTGTCTTTCTTACATTCAGCAAAAAATATCATACCTGATCTAAACTGCTTGAAGAGTGGAAGTGTTAGAAACCAGACAGATAGTTAAGGATCACTGCAGCAAAACTATCAGACATTGTATAGGTGACAGAGTTTTAGTTAAGATTCTATGACAGGAAAAGCAAACATTACACTCATCATCACTGAAATAAGCTCAATGGTTAGAACTGACATACCATTATATGGAACAAAATCCCGAATGTTTTCACCAAAAAGACAATTCCCTGAAGATATTGCAGAGATGCGCACTCCTTTGCTGTCCTTTCTCGTACACTTCAAAGTAGTTCTGCATTTCCTGTCAATCTTAAATGTGCATTCTCCTGTCATTTACAGAAACCACCCCCACTTCCTGTTTTCAGCACGAGTCAGGCAAAGAAGGCCTTACAATATTAGTTACTTTGTAGACCACAGATCAAACCACCTTCTACACAGTTTCAGGCGGCTGGGTTTATGGGAATTTCCAGTTCTCTCAGCTCTCAGACACACATTTTATATTAAGATCTTTGTCTCTGCCTCCACCATTATTTGTGAATATTTTCAACTGGAGGCTTCATTCATTTCGTACTATTTCTGTAACTTCATATTTATGTAATTCTAGCCTTTCTCTCCCCTTTATGTCTATTTGGAAAGGAATATGATTTAGATTTCTTCCTGAGTTTGATTTGAGGATCATTTCTTGATCAGCCATGAGAAGTTCTTCCTAAGCACCTGCTGAGAATATTCCACAGTCTTCAAATGCTTCTTATCTAGTCCCATGTCTTTTCAAAAGCTACTGTCTTCACTGACTCAGATTTGACATTTAACTGATATTATATTCAAACCATGGAAAATCATGCTCAGCATTAAACCATTCAACTCATTATGACTATGAGGCTTAACAGATTATGATGTTTTAGGGCTAATTTCTTGTGGTTTATGAGAGCATTATAGTTTAAATTTAAGGTTAATGAAAGGGGCTATGTGACATGATGTGCTGGAGTCTGTCTGACAGTAAGCTAGGGTGTTTTAATTATATCATCATGTAGAATGCAGCTGGGAGCTTATGCTCAGTTTGAAGACCAAATTCTTGAGAAGTGCAAAGAGGCTGGAATATTTGCCTAGCTTGCAGGAAATGTACTGAACCTATAGTGTAACCCACAGTGAGCAACAACTACCTTATTAGTAGTTACTGGCTGGGAATGTAGAAATGAAGTAATGGTTAAGAGATTCTAAGTCAGTTGGAGATTATGAAAGACATATCTACCTTTTCTACTGGGGAGAAAGTTTGTTGATTTCCTCAGTCTTACCTCTCTCATTCCACACCTAGTGTTATAGCTGCTCCCTATTAATAAGTGCTCAGATAAATTTATAGCCATCTCCTGTTGCTCTTAACCTTGAAGACACTAAAAAACATGATTTGTTTAATCAGATATTAACAGATTCCTCTCTTTTCTTAAAATTCAAACTTGATAATAATCCTTCCTAAACTAAATAAATAAATATGTTTTTATCATCTATATCACACATTATAATACAATCAACCATTAGCAGTTCCTTATTTCATAGTCTTTAAAATACTTCTCCCATGTGTAGAAATAATTACAAAGCAGTAAAAAATAATAACTGTTATCCATATTATTACAACGCAGTATTCCCTGTCATCAAATGTTTCATGTCCTCATCCCAACACAAGATATTATTCTTTGTGGGACACCTATTAACTTCTTGGAGTAAGCATTTGTAAAACAGGCTGGCAATTGGTCACTTGCATCAACCCATTTTAATTTAGAAACCTCTTTTCTCTGAGATATTTCCTTCTCATTCGCAAGGCCAATTCTCAACCTTTCCTCTGATATATTCTGTCAGATGAATATTGCCTTGAAGAGAACAATTATCCACATTATAGTCTATGGGCAAGTTGTTCTCAGATTGTAACTTGCATAAGATTCGGCAGCTAAGGCATTTTTAATTACCCTTTTTATCATCTTGCCTTCCCAGCCAATGAACAACATTTATTATTCTTTCCCACCAAGAATACAATAAACACTGTTGGATTGGAATATCCATCTGAAAGACTGGCATGTGATGATTAAAATGTCTAGCTTCATATCACCCATGGCTGGAATTTTGAATGCACATTTCTCGGAATTTATTTTTCATGTTTCATTTTCTCTCTTGACATTGGCATGCTTTGACATGGTCTTCAGTTTCAATGGGTCATAACTGTTATTGGCCCCAGTCAAAGTGCACAACTAGATCATCTGACCAAACAAACTTAAGTGGTCTTAAGTGATCTGTTTCTATCTTGGATGCAGTATCCTTTTTTTTAATTACTGGGATGCAATCGGTCTGTTCTAAGTGTTGATCCAAAGTCACTCCTGATTTGTCCTACTTGGTATTTAAATCCTCTATATTCAAAGGTGCCTGATGCTTGACTCCAAACTGTAATCAATAATGCATCTTAAAGATGCCCTCTAATTTCTCCTTGTAATATCAATAAAATTGCTGTGTCTAACTCTAACTGAATACAATTCACTTTCAACAAGATGGCTCTAAGGCAGAAATACCACACTGATGATCAAGCCATAAATACACTTGTTTAATTTCCACAATTTCCCTTCAATATTGCCAGTCTCTTTAGGTGGCTTCAAAAAGATCTCCCTTTGAAATCTTTCCCCTTGCAAAAATGTAGATTTTATATCAATCAATTTACATTATTATGAAGACATTACATATTAATACTTTTTGTGGATTGTGTTTGAAGGATTGTGGATATCTAGAATGTTTCTAAGAGGTAAAGGAAACCGTGATTAATTGTTTTAAGGAAGATATTTCTTAGTGGTCAAATGTCATACTTGTTCATTGCAGGCCCTCAGCCTACGTTTATAATGTTCTGGCTGCAGCTCCTGCTTGAGAGATTCTTTGGGTATTTTGCAGTTGCTGGCCAACCAATGGAACTTCCCAGGCCAGCTTTTCCAGTTTTGACAAGCCTCTTGTTGTCAGTCCAGTATAGCACATGCAACGCTGGTCCATTCTGAATCCTGTCTGTCTTCTGGAAGAATGCTCAATACTGTACCTTCCTCAGCAAGAGACATTGGCAATGATCCTAGAGACATCCGTTTGTATTTGGCAACACCAACCTCTATGTGCTAGAAGGTGAGATCAACAATGACACCCACCCCCGTAAGTATTCCTTCCCGAGTGTATGTGTATGAGAGGGATGTGTGTGTTTTGGGTTATTTAGAAGGGTAAGGATTTATAATTTCATATTACAAACTACTTGTGTTAACTAATTTTGTATCTGCATTAAATACTTTTGTTGGTAATAAGTTGATAATTTTGTGTTTATTAATGGATCCACAGTTAATGGATCTTTTTATTTTGGTCTAATATAGAGAAAGCATAGGATTGGTCACATCAGGAACTAGGTAAAACATTTCAGTTGATGTTGTGATCCAGGGAGCAGTGGTACTAGAGAAAAACAGTGCACTCTTCCTGTCTCAGTTCAAACGACATTCCCAGGAATACATTTCTGAGAGTTAAGACAACTTCAACTCTAAAACTCTTCAACTCTAATGAAGTCTCTCTTTAAACTACAGAGCCAATATACTGGGCTTATCCTTATATGTGGTGTCACTTTGTTTTTCTGTGCACATCCATCTCTATAACAAGCTACCCTATACAACAGTGTAAACACCAAATTCTTTGCAGCTTTCCAACTCTTTTTGTTGCCATTCTTTAACCGTTTTATCTTTGAATTTGTTCAGAGCCACTTAAACTTCTTATCCGTAAAGCTTTCTGCTCCTCCTGTAGTATTCCTGGTCTGTCATTTCCTTATTTTTGTGAAACCACAATCTCTACTTGCCCTCCTACCTTGTTGTGGGCTAGGATAAGATCTTCACCTTCTATGGTCTACATTCTTTTTACCAAGCTGTGGCCCTCCTGGGACCATGCTCACTTCTGGGTGCACTTTCAGAACTAACATTCTGTTTCTGGCTTTCCAGCTATTTATCTCACTTTGTAAATTCATGGATCTCACTTTCTGTCATTCACCTTGCTTACTTAGCCAATGTTTGTATTTTTTGATGACTTTCCCTATAGTGGTAACATCCCTCTTTCACTGGCCCCTTCTGGTATACATGTGACTCATGTGCCAAATAGCTTTATTCTATTCTTCAATATCATTGTCTTCATATTTAATCAGCACTTTACTTGCCATAATTTACTTCTCATCATTGACCACTTGCGAAGTGCATGGTTCTTTATCTCTTTCTATTAATTATTCAGATTCCATAAATGTATAATATGAAAGGTCACAGGACTTGATATATTACAGTCGGTTCTGCCATAGTGTGTGTTCCGGCAACACAAATTGGCTATAACGCAATTGATGAATAGGGGAATGCCATTTCTAAAACACGAACTTGTGTTAGCTATAATGCGATTCCATTGGTGCGCGGAGGAGTATGCATTGACATCACATGATCGTTTCGCAGGCTTTGTCGTGAAGTGCTTTCTGTGAGAGGTACAGTACAACCTCCTCCCCCATCAAGTCATCTTGACATTTTTTGAGATAAAGTGTTAAATTTATTTCTATTTCACTAGTAGATATGAATTCAACATTTATTAAAATTGTGCTATCCTTTGTGTTAGGCTTTTGAGCGATTTCTTTTGGTGGTCTACCCCTAACCCCACTTTTCTCATTGGCCCCGTTATTTCTATAGCACAATTTTCTATAACATAATGTTGCACAGGCACACAACTATGGCGTTATAGCAGTATCGACTGTAACTCTATTTCTCTCTACAAAGATACTACCAGACCCATTGAGCTTCTCCAGTAATTTCTGATTCTGTCTCAAATTCCTTAAGCTTGCTTTGATATTTATAATTTAAGAAAGTCCAGGCAACATTTTAAGCACTGCATTTACGATCGGTGTGCTCCCACTGTCAAACACAGCACAGTCTGAATGCATCTGCACCTAAAATATTCATTACCAGGCTGAGGTCTCTTGTGACCAGAACATTTCTTACACCTGATTGGTACTGTCCTCTTCTCCTTTGTGAGCCTTCTGTATTGAGAGTCATTTTGAAACCCTAGTATTTCTGTTCAGGACAACACATTGCATAATGAAACTTAGAGCCACTTTTAAAATATCTACTGACCATTCCTCAGTCAATCCTGGGGCTCATTTTTCCATTGTAGCTCTGCGATTCTGGTCATTTGTCATGGCTGCCAAAAATGTCTTTATCTTCACTTCTTCTGGTTGTGTTCCTTCTTTCACATTGATGCATGTGACCCATCGATGGAAGATTTTGAAATGCTGCTGCTACCATAGCATCATCCATTGTTTATTTTACTATGGAATGTCCCATTGGTGCTGCGAAAGCTGCTGGAAGGAAATATGTTCCTAGGAATTCCTTTAAGGTTTACAAAAGCATGCTTCTTTCTGGAAATCTAACTCCAGTTAATACCAGGGATCCCTCCAAGTTCTGCATAACCCAGCAATTTAAAGGCAAACACTGAATTAGAAATCTTCAAGGGAAAATTTTGCAATTTTGCATATTGTCTGTTAAATTCCATTAAATATTCTTCAACAGAATATCCAACCATCTTTCTAAATTTTTCAGAGTTCGACTTTGCCTCATGTGTATTTATTAGGTCATCTTACTTATAAATTTTAACAGAATTTCCTAACCTTCTTTTGTATCCAATTGTTGAGATTTTAATTCTGACAATGCTTTACATCTGATCTTGTTCTGGTAAGAATTAAAAGTATCAAGGCCATACTTGCTTTGCTCATGGTAAAGACATAAACAATGTTCACAGAGCCACTTCATTTTTACATTGATCATAAGGTTGGACTTCACAAAACATCAGCGAGAAATCTTACCATGTCACTTTGCACTTAGTTTTAGCCATTCGTCTCCAAAGTAATTCCAATTCTGCCTGAAAAAAAATCTTAATTTCTAATCTCCACTTCAGGCAACCATCCTCTGCTATCACTCTAAACAGATTCCAAACCAGATGGAGAGACTGAAATCAAGACAAATATGTCTTCTCTTGCGTGGTGAGAGTTCGCTGGCCTCCTCAGTCTTACCTCTCTCATCCTTTCTTTTCATGAGGCAATGACAAAGGATAACTTTCCTTCACTCTGGTGTTCTGGGTGTCCTGAAGTGATGGAACAAACCAAAGCTGGATTCACATAACTTGCCTCAGTTGGAGCAGCTGCTGTTTAAAGTGGTAGCTGGATGGCATCCTGATGTTTACACACGCTCCTTCCACTGTTTGCACCTGACCTCCATCTGGCCCCATAGGAGATAGTCAAGACAACTGGCAGCTTGGCGTATGCTTCTTCTCCAGAACAGGTGGTCCTGCACAAGACATTCCCATGAGTCATTTCGGATGATGCCTTTCTGCAGAAAGCTTTGAGAGTGCCCTTGAGGCATTTCTCAGACCTTCTGGTAACAGTTTACCATGACGCAGCTTGGATTAGAGAGCTTGTTTGGAAGTGTTGTGTCAGTTACGTGGATGATGTGCCTGTCCAATGCAGCGGAATGACATTGACCAGTGCCTTGAAGCTGGTGATGCTGGTCTGAGCAAGGACTATTACTGGCACAAATATCTGCCATTCGATCTGCAGCATTGTGTAGAGGCAACACTGGTGCTATTTGCACACGTATTGGGACTATACTGGATCTATAGGTGAGGGTCATGGCTGGCATGTTGTCATACAGAGGGCAGAGAATGGGGATGAATTTCTGCATGCAGCTAAGAGGAGGACTCTCTTGACCGACAGCTCCAGAAAGCCTTTGTGACTTTAAAGAAGGCCATTTATAATAGTTGCTGCTGCTCTCTGCATTTTTCTTGGACTTATCCACTGTCCACACCCACTTTGCTATTTGATTCATCTTATGTCTCCAGGAGGAGCTCTTCAACCATTGGGAAAAAGCCATCAAGGAGAATAATTACAATGACCTTCCCTTTGGTGGACAGCTGTAAGGCTGCAGATCCCACAATTGGTCTTATCTCCTCCCTTGAAGGTGGTTACAATTACATGTCTTGGAGACCTGCCAGCATGTTTTCTAGATGAGGGAATGTATTTGTACCAAGGGCTCTTCACTGCTGTATCTCTGTACCTCCATCTGCGGCAAACACCTTGTTGGTTCTAAGCTGTTGTACGGCCTTTTTATCATCATGTGCACTTAGAATCGTACATTCCTTAAAGTGTGGAAGCAGGCTATTCAGCCCATCGAGTCCACACTGACCCTCCAAAGAGCATCCCACACAGACCTACCTCCTATCCTATTCCTATAACCCCTGCATTTCCCATGGACAATCTGCCCAGCTTGCACCTCCCTGAACACTATGGGCAATTTAGCATGGTCAATCCACCCTAACCTGCACATCTTTGGACTGTGGGAGGAAACTGGAGCACCCGGAGGAAATCCACGCAAACATGGAGAGAATGTGCAAACTCCACACAGACAGTTGCCCGAGGGTGGAATTGAACCTAGGTCCCTGGTGCTGTGAGGCAGCAGTGCTAACCACTGAGCCATTGTGCTGCCCACACTTGAATTGTGCTGAGGTGGTGACAAGGTAGTATACTGTGGAACGTGGTTGAGGGCACTCATGTTAAAGACTGAGTCTCTGTTAAAGATAATCTTAAAGTATCCTTCCAATGAACGCTGACTGCTTTTCTGCCCTTGATGAGCTCCACTCTATTTTTAGGTACAAGTAGAGTAGGTCATTGAACACTTGAGCCATAAAAGTTCTTGGTTGCCCCTTGTCCCACACTCAGTGTCACAGCTATATTATGCTCAGACAAAGAGTAGCCGCCACTTGTTTCTCTTCACCTTAGATAAAGACATGAACAATCTTAACAATGTGATAAATCAGCAACCCACTGGAAAAACATGTAACTGCAAACAGTTTGCTCCAATATTTGCAATTCTGAGGAGTGTGATAAATAACAAGAAACTATTTAT
>NC_063336.1:118293834-118315981 GCF_021869965.1 Rhincodon typus | reverse complement strand
CACTTGTTGGAAGGAGCCATTTGAAGATCTCAGCTCAGAACCAACACTGCCGCCAGAGCAGACAGAATCCTCATTGAAATCCTGAAATATAATGGAAAAGCACCCTTAGCTTGAGGAAAACATGAGTCACTGTGGTCATCTTCAAGAAAGGAGCTAAGACTGACTGTGGTAATTACAGAAGGGTATCCCTCTGTCCATTACAAGAAAGGACATTGCAAAAGTCCCCCTCAATCTTCTGCTTTTAGTGGGTGGAGACTTCCTCCCAGAGACACAATGAGGATGCAGACCATCAAGGCACATTGGACATGATCTTCACAACAAGCCAAAGCCAAGGGAAAGTGCAGAGATGGCAGTAACACCTAGATGTGGTCCTTTCTCACCTCATACAAACCTTCACCTCTCTCAGCTGGGAGGGACTATGGAACATCCTAAAATTAGTTTGCCACACGAATGCGTCACCACCCCAACCCCAAGATGCTTCTCTTAAGCGTGCAGCTGATTTAGCTGTTTAACATGTGTTTCCTCCAGTCAGGACAGAGACGGACATGTTGCTTCTCAGCCAATGGATTCTATTTTAACCTATCTGGCTGGGCTTGTGCTGTGATAATGACAAGCAGCACGTAGTGAGATATGGCTCAGGACAATCGTGTATCAATTGTTCTGAACCTCTAGTTCGAGATAGAGCCTAAATGCAAATAGCAGAGTGTACAAAACCCCCAGCATTGACCCCAGCTATGTCACCTGAAGCAGGATGTGTGGATCCTGCAGTGGACTGTTCAGTCACCTCAGGACTCCAACACCAGAGTGGAAGAAAGTGCCGAGGAACTGGCTAAGACTAGCACTGGAGTTAGATACAAGAAAATGTGCGGTAGACTACCTATGCAATAAAAAACAGTGAAAGGATGTAATCCCTAAAATGGTGAGGCTCAAGAATGGAGGATCCAGGAACTCTTTCAAGATGGTGGCCTGGTTGGGGAGGAGGGGGTCAGTGTGAATAGAAATTTCATAAAATGGCAAATGAGACTGTGTGTTTTATGTATGATGCATAAAAACAAAGAAATGATATTGGAGTTCAGTTAGGGCACACCAATAGCTTTGGACACCCAAATTACTGGCATGACATTAAAACAATGGGAAAGGCTCAATCATATACCCTAAAATAATACCAAATGTGACAGAGAATAAATATGAACAAAAATTCACATATTTGGGGCTTTCTTTATGACAGCAAAGTAAAATGCTTTATTATACATTGACTGTTTAAAACAGACTTGATACAGTTGCTGGTCTTTTCCTGTGTGTAAGAATGGTTATTTTTCTGAAAGTGTATGTCCAGCACTGAGATAAAACAAAGGCTGAAGGAGGCAACTGGTGAATTGTCAACATGGATCAGAGCCATTTTAAGTTCACCGAATTCCCGACCTGCCTATGTCTTTCCATTTTCTCCCTTGATCATCCTTTCATTCCATGTAGAAAACCATCTCATCTGTACCACACTGTCATGAAACATGGAAACAAAAATACATTCTTACCCTTTTCCACACTAAAAAATACATTTGCAAAACTAAGAAGTGTTTGTTGGATTTGGTGCATAAGACCCATTAGTCTTTTTTGCATTGATATCCTACTAGAACTAATATGGCAAGGTACTAAAGCAAGAGACTATTCCTCTCACACTTTAATGGGTCTTTCCCCACTTGTTCAAATGCTATTGACTAAGCATGTGGCAGTTGAAGGTAAAACTCAGCAGGTCTGGCAGCATCTGTGAAGAAAAAAGTCAGAGTTAACGTTTCGGATTCCGTTCTGAGGAAGGGTCACCGGATCCAAAACATTAACTCTGTTTTTTCCTGCACAGATGCTGCCAGACCTGCCGAGCTTTTCCAGCAACTTCTGTTTTTGTTCCTGATTTACAGCATCCACAGTTCTTTCGGTTTTTATTTGGCAGTTATCAAGGGGATCAAGGGTTACCGGGAGAAAGTGGGAGAATGGGGTTGAGGAACTTATCAGCCATTATTGAATGGCGGAGCAGACTCAATGGGCCGAATGGCCTAGTTTCTGCTCCTATGTCTTATGGTCTTATGGTTGAAGGTCTTCTTTTCTAAAACTGCAGGATGGCAGTGCAGTTTCTACCAAGAAAGGATATTTATTTTCCAAATATTTGTTTTACAGTTTGATTTAACAGTTGAGCCAACACAAAGTCAAATATCATGCTGATCTGAAATAGGTATCTGACTCTAAGACAGAGTTGATTTAATGATTGTATGTACATTCACTGATCTAGTCTGAAAGATAATCCTCAATAACTGATAATGGTTAACTTTTACAAAAGGATGCCTCTGGCTTCTACCTCACAAGATAACAAATCTGAATAATTGGCAAAAAAAAAATACCCTGAGCTCCAAATAGCTTGGCCAAAGTGAGGGGGAAGAAACTGAAAAATCAACGTGAGAAACATTTAGTAGGTCAGGCGGTATCTGCATAAAAAAGGAAAGCTGTTTTGTGTTTGAAATGAGTGTGCTGTTTCAGCCAATTTGTTTTAGCTTTTTGCTCAAGCATACTCTTTTTTTATCTTGTTAAGATATTTGTCATAGCAGCAGACCAAAGCACATATGTGCTTGTTGGCACAATGTAAAAGCAAAGCACAACACAAAGCAAGATGCCCTTAAGGTCATTGTGAAAGCAACAACTAAATTATTGACATAACTCTGGGAAGCTATTTAGAAAACAGCTTAAATTTGTGTCACATAAAGTAAGTATTTATGAACATACACTGCTTAAAGCCTGTTGTGATTCTTAAGAGAACTATTAAGTGTGATTGTCAGACTGTAATGAATAGCAAATTCCAGACAAGCAACATCCTGCTTTTAACTATAACATTTAGGTAATAATGTGGAGATACCAGCTAAATCATCAATTTGGACACAAACACTAAAGAAGTGCCTAGCTGTTTCTGAGTGAGTGAATAATTATAACTTAGTAAAAATAAACACATTTCGTTAACTTTCAAGAGTTATGCAACATTTTCATAAATATTCAGTCTAGAGGAAGGTTGTCTCAACACACATATGGACAATAATAACATGAGCTGGGTACTTCTAGCTGCTATTGTGACATTAACTATACACTGAACGGATGTAGGTTTAGCCATATGACTAAATGACTACAATTTTAAGCTGTGACGCCTTCCAAAAGTAGCATTTTCAGTCCTACATACAAGTAATTGAAGTACAGCATTAAAGGTCTCTCCTGATACAAGAAATAGTGAGATGTTACTTGTGTGTTTGTAAAACACAGTTAACACACAAAGTTATGCAAATAAATGGGGGAATTGAGTTGAAAATCTTTGGGATTGTCTGTACTCAGCTGAAACACTTTCCTTTTCTGTGCAGTAACCTCAAATGAAAAGTATTTACATAGCGTCAGCCTGGTTTCTAATGGAATAGTTTGACAACCTACACTTCTGCACTAGTTAGTGTTAATCTGCAGTCATGTCTATATTCGACTTGTTGGTATATGGAATGGGTAACAGGTTTCCTGTGTGCCATGTGAAATAAAGTTTTCTAAATGGCTTTGCTACAAGAAGAATAATGAGGAAATATGCTCATATTGGTTTTCTTTAGGTTTAGATTCAAACACATTAATGGACATTGCACGGCCCTTCAACAATAAAATGGAAAGTGTAGATGCTGAAACTAGTAGAGTGGAGCTAATGGGAAACATTGGAAGGAATGAGAGAAACAAATCTAATGACATCTTAAAAATGAATATAATTCTGGGAAAGAAAAGCTTTCAAGGGCCATATAGATCAATCTTTTTAAATTCTGTGTCTTGATGCCTTGCTGTTTGATGCAGTCACTCAACCAGTAATTGGATTATGTTACGAAGAAACAGTAAATGTAAAACAGTCACTGGAAAAAAGACTGTAAAAATAAAAATTGGGATCAGTTGAGGGGAACAAAGGCAGCCAATCAGTTTATGTCCTTATCAGAATGTTGACATTGCATTAGTGCATCCCTACCAGCAACCAGAGGACTCAAGTGTATTTGAAAATCACGGGTCATTTAACAACAGGATCTGTGCTTACCATTGTTTGCTTGCGTTTTCTCCCTGGCCTGCCTCGTCTTTTCTCCTTGTTTCTATTTTTCTCTGGCTGCTCATCATTCTGTATCATAAAAACAAGGTACAGACAACCATATGATTTTTTTTAATAAATGATGATATACAGGTTATTAGAATGATCAGCAGGGCAAAAGTCTTATATTTGCCATTTTCATTATGTATGGTAATGGACAGTTTATTTATCTTCAATTAACATTTTCTTCTCTGTAATTCATTAAAGGTTTTGGCAACTTGTTAATGCTGACAGAATTTCTTCCACAATATGAACATTTTTTCCATTAAGGTGGTGGTTTTCTGAACATTCATCTCTAAAATTATACTGTGATTGGACAACGAGGATGTATCTCCTACACCAAGTAAACGGTATGTCCCTCAGATAAAGGACAATGTCAGAGTGAATTTTAAGGGGCAAATAGACAGCAAGCAGGAATAAAGAATTGGAAATGCTAAAGACAAGAGTAAAAGAAATTGGTTTCTTTACAAATCTCTGAAGATAGGGAGTGAAGTGGGAATTCTCAGTGGTTTTGAAGACAACTCCAAAGAATAGTAGCAGAAAGATAGCAGAGTGGAGAATTAAGGAACAAGCATTAGAATAGAGGTTTAAGGATGGGAAGATGCAAGGTCTTATCTGTGACTGGA
Organism: Rhincodon typus; assembly: GCF_021869965.1. Classification (NCBI taxonomy): domain Eukaryota; kingdom Metazoa; phylum Chordata; class Chondrichthyes; order Orectolobiformes; family Rhincodontidae; genus Rhincodon; species Rhincodon typus. The sequence goes on along the minus strand of NC_063336.1, from coordinate 118,311,223 downwards.
AAATATTGAATACCAAGCAAAGGAACTTGAAGTTAATGTGTTGGGAAATATTGATTCAGTACAACTAGTTCTGAGGGTGTATGCAACACATTTGACAATGTGATAGTAGGAACTGCTGATGCTGGAGTCTGAGATAACACAGTGTGAAGCTGGAAGAACACAGCAGGCCAGGCAGCATCAGAGGAGCAGGAAAGCTGACGTTTCGTGTCGGGACCCTTCTTCGTAAATTTTGAAGAAGGGCCCGATCCGAAATGTCAGCTTTCCTGCTCCTCTGATGTTGCCTGGCCTGCTGTGTTCCTCCAAATTCACACTGTGTTATCACATTTGACAATGTTTTGATTACGGAGGGCAGATCAAAAATAGTACAGTGAAGTACAGATAATGCCAGTGATCCAGAGCAGGACGGTGTTGATACCGCAGGATGGCTCGAAACCAGACTAGTGAGATTCAAACAAGTGTTGGAGGAAGAGACATTGTATTTTGAGGCCACCTGTTAAACAGATGAATACTTATAAATAACAATAATGTAGTCAGATAAAGCTCTGTACAATAAAGAGAAAGAAATAACTTGCTCAGGTCATTGCAAAATGCTTCACACGCAAACTACTGAAGCAGAGTCACATATTTGGCAAAACTTGGCAGAAACAGTGAGCTTAATTTTAACAGTGTGAAAAGGCGAGCTGGGAGTTGTACCAAAGTTTAAAATGTTATAACCAGTCTACATCCAATTGTAATGGAGGTGAGGAAAGGGGCATGTGAACCAACCAACTTGCTGACAGCAACAAGTCAGTTATTTAAGTAATACAACAGGGCAGCCTGTCTTCGTTTAACACTCTGTCTATCTTTAACTAGAGGCAGCTGAACGAAGGCAAGAAGGGGCTGAATCTATTGCTCGTGGGCCAGGAAGAGTAGGAGTGCTTCCTTCAGATGTCACAAACTACATATTAAATCCGTCCACCATCCGTCAGCTCTGCCCCAGCACAACCGTCCAAACCCATATCTGCCCCTCTCAAACACCCCATCCACCCCTCTGCAATCCAGAACCAAACTCCACACCCTCACAATCAAGGTACCACTTCGTTCCTCTGTGTGATGTGGGCCCCACATTCCCATCAATACCCCTTATCCAATAATCTTTCTCATTCCCAAAATACACTTACCTGCTCTGAAAGGCTTTGGAGGCCCTGTGAAATAGGCTTTCTGTTCAATAGGCCCCTGCCTGCCAACCAGGCAGACTGTAGACTGGAATCCCAGAGCAGACTATCATTAAGTTCTACACGTCACTCAGAGAGCCCATTCCTCCGTGTTACCTGATCTCACAGCCTGTCCTCGCACCCCTCTCAGAGCTCACCTCCAGATGGAAATCTGGGCCAATGTGCACAACAAGATCTCACAAAGACCAGTAACTGTGGTTTTGCTGGTGTACTCTTAAGTAGAAATGTTGGCAAGGAAGCCTGGAGAACTTTCAACCGTCGTCTTTGAATAGTGATGTGGAATCTTTTATGTCTAGCTAAATAAACAGGCGGGCCCTCACATCAGTTGAATCATTAAAGGAGAGCTCCAACAACATAATCCCTCAAAACTTGGGACTTGACCTTACAGCATATTGACATCAAGGTGATAGGACTATGACTGAGTCAAGCTGATCTAACATCCTGATTCTTTTACACATTACATTAAAAAATAAATTAGATTGAATTTAATTCAAAAGTTCTTTATTATATCAGTCAGAGTAAATGGATAAGATGGCTAATTGAAAAGACAAAATGTTTCTGTGTTGAATTGTCATTTCCTCTTCACAAAAATAAACAGATGATTTCCCTAAACCATAATCAAATCAGGCATGACCAATCAGCTGCTAAATGCATTGTACTTTTTGGACTTGTACCTTTTTAAAATAATTTTGCATTTGATAGTCTTGTTTTAAAAAGAGCCTGTAATTTTAAAAACCATTCCAGAAATAAATATTATAAACTGCGTGAAGAAGTACAAAGAACATATTGTAATTTCTGTGGCTCTTTATAGATGTTTCACTTATGTTTCCATTGACTGGCATGACCTGAATATATTTTAAATATTTTAAGCTTCTGAACAGTTGGAAAAATTCACCACATTATTTTCTTGTTTCCATAAATACCACTTAAATAAGTACACGACAATACAATGGGAGAATAAGAAGTCTTCATGCCTGATAGTAACTGGGTGGAGAAGCCATCAAAAAGGAAAGGGAGACGGATCAGACTTTGATATGGTTTTACTGAAATTTTTGATGTAGATGCCAGGGACATGACTGCCTGAAGCCAACTTTGTTCTTTAAATATGCAGATTAGGCTCTAATGATACCATTGGGGCCTGATTCTAATCTCTAGCAATCTACGTGGTGGTTACCTGCCAACACCAGCTTGTATGGTCATGGAGACAAGACCAGAAGAGGCCCAAAATGGTTACATTATCTTTCCATTTGTGTAGCAGCCACAGGAAGCTGAAGTGTTTCTCTAGGTCCCGCAGGGTGGCCTGGGTGACCCTCCCACTGCCCAGTTGTGATTCCACCCCAACCACTTACCTCAGTGCGAAGTATAATTTCTTCTGGTTCCCAACAGCGGCTCATTTTAATATGCGAGCAGCAGCTTCCCATCTGCTTTGCTTCGGGAAGTTGGCTAGGGGCACGCCAATGCGAGCCTGCCATTAAAAATTGTCTGAATCTGCCCGCTGGTGCTCCCCAGGAGGTGCCAATCGCTCACTAGGTCGTGTTCTCACCTGAGAGTTAAAAGCGACCCCATTATCTTTCACAAGAAGGCAGAACATAAACCCATCCTTTTGTCGTACTTTGATTTGCTGGCTGGGAAAATCCAGCAGGACAAACAAACCGTGGCTGCTTAGTACACACCCAATTGTTGCAGTAAGTTTCACCAAAGTGAACTATTGAGATATTATCACCACCATGAGCCATCTTGCACATTTTAATTAATTAAGTTCAGTTTGAGGTGTTGATTAAGCTTTGTGAATACTGTCAAAAGTATAACTTTTCAAAGTTAATTAACTGAAAGTGGAAATGAAAGAAAGTCAGACATTTATTGTCAATTTTCTTTGTGCAAATTAACTGCTTATAATCTGAAAGAAAAAACTTGTAATTATTTGGCACCATTTCAAATCTTACAGAAACATTTCACAAGGAGATATTTTGAAGTGTTGTCATACTGCTGTAGGGTAAGCTGGTTCGAGGTTGGATGACATTGTGTAAATACAGTGCTGAGTTTCTCCAACCCTGCTGTGGTCTGAGCAACAGTGGGAACGATGAGAAAACTCAGAGAATGAAACAATCGAATTCTGCACACCAGGAAAATCTGTTTCCAATTTTCCCCTCAAGACACAAATGGTGACTTCAGAATCTCGCCATTGAGCAATGACTATCTTATAATGATGCATTTGCATCTCATTAAAGGCCTAGCTCACCTTATTTACACACCATTCCCAAGAAACAAGATATGCAAATTCCCGACATGTAAATCAGAGTGCTACATGCCCAATTGCTCATCCTGTCCATCATGATCTGGTCCTTCACAGCAATATCCCTGTATACTCCATGGCTACCACCCTCCTTGATCCTTCATCCGCCCACTCTGAGATATTTAGCTCCTGCACATTTTACTCTGGAGCTCAGGAACACCTCGGATTTGCACACCTTACATAGGATGCTTAAACACAGGACACATCTTATTGCTGTTAGCTGCTGTCTTAGTGCTCACTCACTTTGCACTGTTAGCCTCGCACACATTCACTCACTCACTCTCTTCAACACCTTTTCATAGGCTGCTAGCCTCTATATGGCTCACACACTTGCTTTATGCATACGGCCCACGGTGCTGAGTTAAAGCCTGCCAGCTTCCATGGTTTATAATATTTAACAGTGCAAAGAGAGAGAGAGGTGGCGGGTGAGTGCTGAATGGTCAGTCTATCAGAGGGTGTACATGACACAGTGCTGCATCATACACATCAATGTTAGACCTGCGGCAAGTACCAGCACAAACTCACCGTACATGCTTCACGCTGATGTCCATAGCTGACTGTTAAAGGGAGCAGTCCTTAGTGGGATAAAGGGGAACTGCATTCAGTCAATAAGCTTGTCCTGGGGCTTGGACAATGAGCTACAGGGGTTTGACCACTGTTGGTCAGGTACTTGCTCCTCCCAGAGCCCCAGGTCTTGGGGTCTGGCCATGGTCAGTCTTGCTGCAATTGTAAACATTCCAGAGCTCACAGGTCAGGGTCTCGGGGGGTGCAGTTGAGACATCAGTCTGGGGGAGGGTAGGCTGTCTCCTTCTGTAATGAGATAAAGAGGAGGAATGAGTACGATGGCAGTGGGAGGAAAGGCAGAAAAAGGTGAAGAAGAGACAGGAGAGATGGTGAGGTGTCTCCTCAGAGAGCAGGAGCTGTCAGTGGTTTGGGAGGATGAGGTGGGTGAGAGCCACTGAGTCAATGATGATGTATGCAGCAGTGAGAGATATGGTCCATGAGTCTTGGTGAGATGAGTGAGCAGTGACAGTGTTAGAGAGAGTGCGGGCCCTGTCAGAGTGAGCTAGCAGACAGAAGATGATGGCAGTTGGCCATACAGAGTGCAGGAGGTCACTGAGTGTTTACCTGCTGCTTGGTGTTCCTTTCCACCAGAACACAGCCCTGACCCAGGCTGCTAGCTGTGACCAGGCTCACTGTATCCGGTGGCAGCCAGGTGGAAAAGGAATCCTCCCCCAACCACCGCACCCCACACCCCACCCCCGCAGCCCATACCCCACCATGGTGGGGCTTTCCTTTCCTTGGAGCCATGGATTCTGGAAGAACAGACAAGCGCCGCACTGTGGAGACCAGATCCTGGCTCGGAGCATTGGAGCGATGTGCGGCCTGGCCTTTTGAGGGGTTAAAGCCAGAAGATGCCAGCAGTGGAGAACTTTGCTACTTCTCTCGCTGTAGGGTTTCCTATAAAAGATGCCAATGAGCCAGGATGAATGAGGTGAAAATCGGAGGATTGAGTGAGTAAAGTGAATCTAACCCATGGCAGACCAGGTGCTATGATCTCAATGAACAAAACACAATGGGTGAATCCTGCTTTTCTTGGCTGAGTGTGAGTTGTGTGGATTGAAACTTGCTGTGAGACTGGACATATTTTCCTCCCTGTATCCCTTCAATTGCTGTAGCAGACTCAGTAGTGAGTATCACGTTGTATCTCCTTGCCTTTCACCACGTGCTGTTCCGAGAAGAATGTGTCACTCACTGGATGTCCAGAGGAGGTGCCACACACAGACCTCTCGAAAGTTTACACTCAGAGCGTGGAGAGGTAGTGGACCCTCCACCTGTGCTGCAGATGGCATGAACCCTGTTGCCATGTGGTCCAGTTCACTTAGAATCACAACAGTGTGGAAACAGGCCCTTCGGCCCAACAAGTCCACACCGACACTCAGAGCATCCCACCCAGACCTATCCCCCTATAACTGACACATCCCTGAACACTACAGGCAATTTAGCACGGCCCATCCACCTAGCCTGCACATCTTTGGACTGTGGGAGGAAACCAGAGCACCCGGAGGAAACCCACACAGACACAGGGAGAATGTGCAAACTCCACACAGACAGTTGCCAGAAGGTGGAATCGAACCTGGGCCCCTGGTGCTGTGAGGCAGCAGTGCTAACCACTGAGCCACTGTGCCACCCTGGTGACGTGATGTTGCTCATTGATGTACAAGAAGGTGTGGGTGCCCTGGACTGAGCATTGCAGCACAGCAAGCTCACCTGCCTGGCTGTATGATGGAGCCTATTGCCAACACAATAATAAGGCATGCTGCAGACACAACAGAACTGAAGGAAAACAAAACTACTTTCTAAACAACCTACTTGGAGATATTTATACATACCTCTGGAGCAGGTGGGGCTTGAACCCAGGCCTCTTGGCTCAAAGATAGGGACATTCCACCACACCTCAGCGTTTTGTTCCGAAGAAGAGACACTGGATCTGAAACATCAACTCTCCCTACAGTTGCTGCCAGACCTGCTGAGTTTCTCCAGCTGTTTCTGTTTGCCAAAGGCTATTTTGGGCACCACACTGGGTGTTTGTAACATCCGGTCACTTGGGCTGTTAACAAGCTGTTTATGAAGCGATTAAGGTTGGGAACTCACCACTCCCTGGTGACAATCTTGCCACGCTGCTTGAGCGAAGGGGAATGTTGTTGGGGAGTGGCAATTTCAACAACCATCTTGGCCAATTCTGCCACCTATTTCTCCATTGCCCATTTCGTTCAGTTGCTCATTACATTCCAACCTTTAACTGTAAATAGGAAATTTCTGCCTATGCTCCCTAAATGATAACTGACATTTATTGTCTCCTATGCCACAATAGAAATAAATTGTTTAAACTACATCTAGTTGCCATATTTTACACACATTTCTGGTTTTTAAACTTGACAACTTCTATTTCATTCATTAAAGGCTGCATTTTTGCAAACATGTGAAAGACAATTTTCTTTCAATTTATTTGTTAGGGGATTACTTTGAATCTTGAAAATATCCAACATAATTTCCTGTAAATGACAGCAATTGTATAGCAGTTAACTATGTAGAGTCACAGAGATTGAATGTGGTTGCATGACAACCTGAAAGTTCATGAATTGAGCAGTAAGAAATAAATGCATATATTTCTGATTGCTTTCTGAAAGAAAACGATAACTGTGATTAGATGCACTGTCCTGCAGATTCCTCGGGGCAGGGCTCTATGGACATCCCAGGAAACAGTGTAGACCAGTTGTGTTAAATATTTGTCACTTCCTGGAGCTCCCTGGTGGACTCTGAGGGATGGAATCATTGCCAGCCCTTAAAAGGTAATAGCCGGGAGAAGATCATGGCATGGTCTCCATAAACTAGTTTGTCCCTTTGTCCCTTTGTCCCTTTGCCTCAGACAGCAGTTTGTCTTATGGAGTTGGCAAACATGCTCAGTGAGTGCGTCTTTATTTGGTCCAGTGAGTGAGAGCCTAGTAACACATTTTAAAAAATTTATATTAATTTTAAATTCACCAATAAATCCAACTGCTTAAAGGATCTGTATGACCATGACAGGGATTGGGGAAATCTGGCCACCCCTCCCTTCATGGATGGAATTTAAAGTAGGTCTAGACAGCTGGGCATCACTGTAGCACTGAGCCATGAAACTGAGGTACTCTGTGTTCATCCAGCTGTACATCTTGTTGCCTCTACTCTCCTACTAACACTGCAAGCTACGTTGCAGCTGGAGGGCACCACAGGGCCCTGTTCTACTGTAACTGTCAGGATAATGGTCTGAAGAGTTTCATTGCCAGTAAAAATATCCTACACTTAAAGAAATATTTCAGCTTATGACACCTTCAGATATCAGCATCTTTTTCAGACAACAAAAAGGTAATTATAAATACATTTCACATAAACTTATCAAACTTACTGCACATAATCATAAACAGCCACATTTAATTACGTATGAAAATTAATATGGATCAAATATTATAGCCAAAGAAAACATAAATATAAGAGATTATATCAGAGAATGTATAATTAATGCACTTCTGTAAGAGATCTGCAGAAATGATTACATGCTTATTAGTACCATAAATCCCAATTAATTCATCATCGTTATTACTTCAACATGGCAAATAAATCTTCTGACTATAGTTTCTAGTTATGCCCTTTAAAAAACCCCAGTAACACAAGTGAAAATTTACATATCTCCCCCACAATTTCAGTGAAAGCAAAGTCTGTGTTGAGGGATTTTCAGAATACAGTTGAAAATAAACTAATTCTCTATCAAAACTGAAGACTTAAATGACTTCAGCACATATCAATACACATTTTGAATATAGGTCAACTCCCAAAATAGCCATATAGAGAAGCAGGGAATGTATTTTATGTTGGTGAAGTTTTGTGTGTGTGCTAAAGGAAGTGGGAAAAGTACTATCACCTGCATGTTTTGCATCAGTGCCCAGTTACACTATCCCCCCTAGAAAACTAATACCTACCCTGGATTTAAAACATCATCTCTCTAACCACGCTGCATATGACCTGCAGTGTTGAATAATAACATACCATAAATTCAGCATTTAAATGATTTACATGCTGCTATATTTAAGGGATTTAATTGATGGCAAAACCATTTGGACCCAATTGCTGCATGCATTGTCAGATTATGTGAAAATAACATGAGCCAATGAAGGATCATCTATTCTAGATTGTAGTGTATTGAAGAACAATATGATATTGTCAAACTACACAAAAGCTATGAGCTTAGTTCAGACCTTCCTCAGAATGGAATGTAAACACCCAGTTAGTTAGCTGAAAGTATTTGCTTTCTGGCATTGTGCTTTCACTGAGCAGCCTTATCAGCTGCTAGAAAGTCTGCCTCATGCTCAAGGTTTTCCAACCATTTCAAGTGATGATTCAAAAATCATGTCTAAAGAGCACTGGAATTTTGATAGGTGCATTTAGTGGTCAAACATTAATGAGGCGTTGAGACAACAAGGTGAGAGCTGGATGAACACAGCAGGCTAAGCAGCATCATAGGAGCAGAAAGGCTGACGTTTCGGGCCTAGACCCTTCGTCCATCTGTTAGGATCAAATCAGAATTTTCCTTGGTCTCACACAGTAATGAATGACACTGACAGAACAATGAAAGAGGTTCTGTATAGTCAGTGTGAGCATTTAGGCACCAGATTATGAAACACAGTCTGAAAGGTCATAATGTCTGGATTATTACTAAGTCAAATACAAATTGGCCAATGGCAAATAAGAATAGAGAAACAAATGTGTGGCTCAAAGACTGATTTGGTAGAAGCACTGTGGCTCATGGGGAACTATACTGGTGCTGATACTGACGAAAGTGAAATCTATACCTTTGGGATGGTTTACATCTGAGCTCTGCTGGGCCAGGTGTTCCAGCAAGCTGCAAACTGAGGAAATGGAGAGTTTTAAACTAAATAACGGGGGCAAGCCGTTAAATTTAAAATTTTGAAAGGGGTTAAATTTTGAAAGATGGTGGCAATGAAAGAGTCGAAACAAGATCAAACAGAAATGTATTAATATGTAAAAGATAAGCAGAACTTGACAGGAAGGCATAGGCAGTAATTCAATACAAAAGGGTAGAGGTTACAAAATGAGGATGTACTTAAATGTTCTGTACTTGATTCACAGGTAGTTTTTGAAATAAAACAAATGAAATAGAAATAAATATTAACCATTAAAAGAGTCATTGAAGAAAACTTCTCCAAAAGGTTTAATAAGCTGTTTGCTAGGGATACTATCTTTTGTGCTATTAATTATATAGATTGGGATAGGAAGATAAAAAATGGTGTAGGGTTGGCTCTGTTAATTAATGATGGTACGAGCACAATAGAGAGGGATGGCCTAAGTTTGAGTGGAGAGGATAAATGATAAAGACAAGAAGTCACTTATGGAAACAGTGTACAGGCCCTTAACAGTAACCATGTGGTAGGATAGAGTGGAAAGGAAGAAATTATGGCAGCAGTGACTATGGGGGATTTTACTGTACATAAAGACTGAAAAATCAGATCATAGAATCCCTACAGTGTGGAAACAGGCCAATTGGTCCAACGAGTCCACACCACCTCTCTGAAGAGCATCCCACCAGACCCATTCTCCTACTCTTTTCCCTGTAACCCTACATTTCATATGGCTAATTCACCTGACTTACACATCCCTGAACAGTATGGACAATTTAGCACGGCCAATCCACCTAACCTGAACATCTTTGGAGTGTGGGAGGAAACCAGAACACCCGGAGGAAACCCACGCAGACACGAGGAGAATGTGCAGACTCCACACAGACAATCGCCCGGGGGGTGGAACTGAACTCCAGTCACTGGCACTGTGAGGTAGCAGTGCTAACCACTGAGCCACCGTGCCACCCTAATGGACAGTGATAGCCCAGAAGAGGGATTCATCAAATATTTTTGGGATTGTTTCTTAGAACAGCAGGTTCTGGAACCAGCCAGACAACAGACTATACCAGAACTGGTATTGTACAAGACAGGATTGATTAATGACCTTGTAGTGAAATTGTCCTTAGAGAGTGACAATCATAATATGATTGAATGTTACATCCAGTTTGAGCAAGAGAGGAGTGGGTCCAAGACTGGTATTTTAAACATAAATAAGGACCATGATGAGGGTATGAAAGCAAAGTTTGCTATAGCAAACTAGCAAATTAGTTTAAGAGATAGATCAGTTGAGATCAGTTGCACCAGATAAGGGGATACTTTGGATACATAGCATTTTCAGAATCCACAGAAAAAGAAAAATTCCAAGGGGAGGTCCTGTCACCCGTGGTTCACCATAGCAGTTAAAGTCATTACCACACTTAAAGAAAAAGGTATATAATGATGCTGTTATGACTAAGACTGGAGGAGTGCACAGCCTCTCTCTAGACTCACTACTCCACTGGTCATATACATTTAAATGAATAAAAAGATCTATCAACAAATTTCTTTAATAAATGGCAAAAAATATAAATTGATTACAAAATAAGACATTCAGCAAAAATGCAGAGCTGGTTAACACACACAGTTTAAAATATGAAAGAATAAATCTTTATTCCTTTAAAAGAACCAACACACATGTTAGGTGGAGAAAAATAATACCATTTACACTACTGAGATTAACTTTGGGGAAAAAAAATCTGGCCAATAATTGTTAGCTCACAAAAGAAAAACAGATAAAGTATGAAATGTTCAAAATGTCTTCCCATCTTTGCAGGTGTCACCAAACATAGTTGTCTCTGGGATCTTTGTAGACATGGATTACTCAGGAATTGTTGAGACAAACTCAACAATTTCTGAATGCTTTTCAGAAAGACAGCTTGATCACTCACAACAAGGGTCTCTCAGAAAGGCAGGGGTTGAGCTATGTAGAATCTTTCTCTCAGCAGATTGTTACCCAATGGAAATCAAGAGATCTCCAAATAAAGTCATCCATAAACCTGGTCAGGTGGTTTCCAGTAAATAGGGCAAACAATTAGCTTAAACCACGTGAATTGTAAGAAGTGTCCAATTTTTAAAGAAAAATTCCAATCCGTCTGAATTAAATTTCCGCCGACTTTCTTGAGAAAATTGTTTGAACGCCTACACAGAACTTAAAATAAACTAACGTTCACAATCCTTGTTTGATAAATACCATAGGAAGACTCAAGGCTTCACATGAGCAGTCTAGATCAGTGAATCTGTTTTCAAATGCTGTAGCCCACTCAAGGTCTGACAAGCCCATCATCCAAATACATTGCACTCTACTCACTGACACTTCCCTGTCTCCTGGAAGGGAATATGTAACTGGAGGCAGCAACACCTAACTGGCAGGTAGCTGGCACAGCTTCTCACCTTCACCAAGTACCTACAGATAGGCCATTGCTGAGATGGTGATCATTGGCAGGGCTGAAAATATTGTCGATGATGGTATCCTGACACCAAATTCCCTTTCGTCTGTCCCACTTCCGCCTCATTCCACAATCTCTTCTCACTTACAAGCTGCACTTAGTGTAAGCATATGCTTTTTGTTTCGATCTCAACCATCCCATCCAACATCCCCACCCCGGCCACCACCCATCAAGCCCACCATTGTGCTCTCTTCCTTTGAGTTTTCCAACAACTGTGACTCCATTTGAGATGGTAAACAATCATTCAATGCCTTGTTGGAAGCTTTCCAAATGTTGAAATATATGACTGTATGACTCTATGTTGGCTAAGTATCTTTATCCATAAACTAGTAGGTAACTCCTTTTATGGTTCAAACCTGTTTTCCAGACATGATTTTTTTTTTTCCTAGAAGCCGTATTTCAGGTTTTCAATAATCTATGACTCTGTCCAGATTGTCAAACAGGAACCTTAAATCATTCTTTCTCACAAATTCTCAATAATGGAAGTTAAGCCAATGAGTCCATAATTATTTGATTTTCTGGCATTTTTAAAACTTAGTGCAATATCCCACTCTCTTTAATCCATGAGGTTTTTCCCTGTTTCTGATCACATGTATATAGTTCATTAAACCAATAAACTGGAATGCCTCGTTGCGGAGCCATATCTGAAACATATTCAAGCAACAGAAATTATTTTGAAATGACATAAACTGCTTCTCAGTTACTGGTGGTACCCTATAATCATGCAGGCCATCCTGTGGCCTGACACTTCGACTAAACCAACATACACTGCTCGCTTATGCATATCATTCCATTGCAAAGTACATTATCAATAATGAAATTATTTAATCAGCAAGGTATTTATCAGATGTTGTAAGAGTTATACATTGAATTCAAAAAAAGACCTAATTCCAGATTATGAGGTCAGTGCGCAAGTGACAGTGCTTGACATTGACCTTGATGAAAACTTCCCAAAGGATTTAATAAGCTCTGTGCCAAGAATATCATCTTTCCTGCTGCTAATTGCATCCTGCAGCTTGCTAGAGGTAATCACTGTCTTCCAGCAACAGCCACGTCATTACACAGGCTGAGGAACCAATCATTATCGAAGGTTCTCATTTGAATAAACCAGGATTTAAAGAGCAGGTATTCATTTTTCTAATTAATATTTCACAGAAAGCAAAATAAGGTCTGGGATTTACACATGGGATTAATGAAAACTCTGAAACAGCTCAAATTTTTTTAGACATTTCGCAAACCTATGAACTTTTTTTAAGCATTAAATGGAGATACTCAACATTCCATCAATATAAAGTTAAGAGTTCAGTGCCAGAGAGAATTTACTAACAATGAATAACACACAATGAAACCTCAATTTTATCTCCAACAACAAGGTATAGCTTTTCCAAAAGTTATTGCACCAAGAATAATTGTACAAGGAGCTGAAGATCACATCAGTTAGTGATTTCTAATTGAATACTATCTTTGATGGCTTCAAACTCAATCCGAAAGAGCAGTGGGGAAATCACTGACACCAATTTCATTTGTCTGCATTGGTGCATTTGGCAGAAATAGCTGTAAATGCAGGACTACATTCTCACTCTTGTTCTCAATACAACTGCAATATCTGGGCTGTGAGTAAACTTGCAGAACGGATATGCAATTGACAAATTAATTCCAAGAGAGATAAATGTAAAATATTACATTTTAGAGGGAAGAATAAGGAAGCTACACAGTACTTTGACAGTACAAGTCTAAATGTGGCAAATCCACATATTACTTGAAGTCTAGCCAGGTCCTGTTTCTGTGCCATATATTCAATGAGCCAACGAAATATTGTCAGTAAATAGAACATTACAAGGGCTTTGGTGAAATGATTATTATAAGGTTGCAAGTCAAATAAAACACAATGAACTTTCCAATAAAGTGCCCATTGATCAGCTTAATTGCAACACAGTGTCTCTATTGTCTATTGAAAATTATCTCAATAAATTTACAACAGGAATACTAGTAAAGAATATTAGATCAACCTATGTCTCAGGTAGAAATTCATAGAAACTCTGGAATATTTAGCTAAACAGCAAAACACACACCAAAATGGTAACAACTATAACTTCACCCACTCTCTAATACTAAATACAGGTTTCCTTCTAAACAGATGGGACTCCATATGGCATGAATCTGGACTTCTGTTTGTACTGGTATCTGTACTGTTTGAACACAAACAATGAAATGTCACACCCACATAATATTTTATGAATGGAATATTCACCACCAAAGAATTTTAGTAAAGCTGTAACATAATTAGAGTGAAGCATGCAAAATATACTATATGTTGGTTAACTTGTGTGTAATTCATCTTGTTTTAAGAACATTTACGATGCCAAGGTGCACACTGAGAACTGCAGGTCATTCTAACAACTGTAAAAATGATATGTTTATAAGAGATATCAGGCTGTGCTGCAATTTAAGCTGTGGGGTGTTATTGACAGTTATGAAGGCAATCAGTTTTGATCTTATGGTTTATGACTCAGTTCATACCATCAATTACCGAACAGATTTGTTAGTATTTTCCGTTATCTGCAATTCACAGGTAAGTTCTTTTAAAAGAAGATGCTCCAAATTAATTTCAGCCGCCAAGTCCCAACTGATAATTACAGGAGAGGTCAATGTTTAAAACACTGACAGAGGGCAGTATATGAAGAGGGGTGAGAGGCAGTTAGCTCAGTTGGCAAGATGACTCATGTGCGAATCAAATTAGTGCCAACAGCACATGATCTGATTTTTGTTAGGGCTGAAATGGATTTGGGGCCAGATTCCTCACCGGATCTGTTGTGAAAATCAGGACACTTTGCTGTGGTTTGATGAATCATCACCAAGAATCTTGTCACAAAGATGCTTCATCCTTAATATTGCTTGGAGGACTTTGACAATTTATGGAAAAAGGAATTTATTTCAGATTTTGTGCACACACCTCGGGTAGCTTCTTTAAAAGTGATCACAGAAGGTTCACTGTGGATACTGTAGAATGATTTTAAATAGGGCTTCCTAGAAATCACATGACTGGTGATAACTGCTTCCTTTGCTGTAGACCCTGCTGGGGCTGTTTCGAACATTGATTGGCTTGGAGGGTTCTTGTTTTATGTGATTCAGTTGGAGAGATGTCTGCTGAGAACAAGCTGCCTAGCTATTCATGCAGATTTCTGTAAAAAGTACTTTCTACATCAATTCAGCGTGGAACCTAAGTGTTCTTTTGAAAAAGTGATTGAAAGAACATCTCAAGAAAGCTGTATCTGCAAGACATCAGAGATAGCCATGCACAATGACTTGACCATATATTCTAGAATAACAGAGAAACAGACTCCAGAACATCCCGCATCTTATTCTTTTCCCTTCAATAATGACCCATTGGCCAATGTGCTCTCTTCCAGAAAGCCAATCTCTATAAAGTAATCTGTGCTTGCTTCTTTCTGTGTGGGATTTTGGAAATACTTCGAAGGAAATGCATTTATACTTCTACATTCCTAACTGTGTATGTTAACTAATTATTGCAAATGTATTGAATATATTTGTTTAATATTAAATCCATAACTGTGTCTGCTATGAAATCAGGTTGATGGGTCTTTTTTCTTTTAAAATTTGATGGTCAGTGAAACTAGAGTGTTAACGTGTTCTCCAGCCTTGGTTGTAGCAATCTGCCTTCAGGCAGAGAGAACTGAAGAAATGTAAAACCGAACAACTACGGCTGACAGAGAAATGCAAACCACCAGAAAATTATAAAAGAAGGGTGTGATTCTAGGGTGTGAACATTGCCAGCCAATTGCTTGAGAAGGTAGTGATATGATATGATGTAGGTTTGTCTATAGTGACTGTTACAGAATTTCAACAGGAGTGAGGAATGATGGTGACACAGCCCAGTCAGGATGGTGTGTGGTTTGGAGGGAAACTTACTGCTAGTGGTGATCACATAGCTCTCTTGCCCTGATCAAAGGACTTATCTCCCTCTGTGCAGGTTGCATTCAATCTGTTAGGCTCATTTCAGAGCAAAATACTACAGATGCTGGAATTCCAGCATAATTGCTGGAAATACTCAATGGGTCTACAGCATCCCTGGAGACAGAAAGACAGTTAACATTTCATCCATCATGTCAGGTTCATTCTTGATTTCTGACTCTTGCATCTACTTGATCTGATAGAAATGTTACAACAATAGTGATACTTACTCATGCTCAAACAGCAAAGGCTAAATTCCATAATAATCAGGAGCGAACTGTCAGCACCGAACTGAGACACCAAGAGTTGCAGCTAAGAACAATAGTGCAGAGAGATTATGATCATGTTGACTTGTATAAAGGGATACGCGAAATGGAGAGGAAAGAGGAGAGAACAAAGTAACTGAGTGTCACGTTAGCATTAGTAAAGAAAAGGCATTTAGAAATAAATCAGCAACAAGAAAGATGTCAGAACCTAGACAAGGAAGTCAAAGGCTGGAATACAATAGAAATATTACATTCCATGTATTGACTTTTTGTGTATGTGGATTATCATTACTTATAAAGAGATTCAGATCTGGTAACACCTATTACTACATAAGCAATGAAAGAGATCATAAGGAATGTGGGGAGTATATACACTGATGGATGACTGATACACGTACATTGCAGTATGGTGTTGAGCTCATTATCGCCAAGATTTTTACTTAAATTGGAACTATCCGCTAATGCAGTTAAAGCCTGAGCAGCACTCCAGTTCCCATCTTAGTGCTGGAAGATGGGACTAGAGCAGATAGGTGGTTGATGGCTAATGTAGACACAATGGACTAAAGGGCCTCTTTCTGTTGTTTGAAATCCATGATTCAACTTGCCCTACGAACAGAGCCTGGGCCCTGCATCACTGAAAAATTCCCAACTACTGCTGCCTGTCACTCCCAGCGCCATCATCCATGTCTTATGTTCCCATGTTCATGTCTGGTACCCTTCCCCAAGCTTGTGGTCCTTCACTTGTTGCTGGAGTCTAATCCTGTTGGTCTGGCACTCTCGGCATGTGTTAGAGTCGGGTGTAATGAGTAAAGAGACAACAAGGTGCAGGGCTGGATGAACACAGCAGGCCAAGCAGCATCATAGGAGCAGAGAGCATCCGCTGTACCCGGTGTGGCTTCCTCTACATCGGGGAAACCAAGCGGAGACTCGGGGACCGCTTTGCAGAACACCTACGCTCGGTTCGCAACAAACAACTGCACCTCCCAGTTGCGAACCATTTCAACTCCCCCTCCCATTCCTCAGACGACATGTCCATCCTGGGCCTCCTACAGTGCCACAATGATGCCACCCGAAGGTTGCAGGAACAGCAACTCATATTCTGCTTGGGAACCCTGCAGCCCAATGGTATCAATGTGGATTTCACAAGTTTCAAAATCTCCCCTCCCCCCACCGCATCCCAAAACCAGTCCAGCTCGTCCCTGCCTCCCTAACCTGTTCTTCCTCCCACCTATCCCCTCCTCCCACCTCAAGCCGCACCTCCATCTCCTACCGACCAACCTCATCCCGCCCCCTTGACCTGTCCGTCCTCCCTGGACTGACCTATCCCCTTCCTAACTCCCTACCTACACTCACCTTTCCTGGCTCCATCCCTGCCTCTTCGACCTGTTTGTTTCCTCTCCACCTATCCTCTCCTCTATCCCTCTTCTATCCGCCTCCCACTCTCTCCCTATTTATTTCAAAACCCCCTTCCCCTCCCCCTTTTCTGATGAAGGGTCTAGGCCCGAAACGTCAGCCTCTCTGCTCCTATGATGCTGCTTGGCCTG
Source organism: Rhincodon typus (assembly GCF_021869965.1). Taxonomy (NCBI): domain Eukaryota; kingdom Metazoa; phylum Chordata; class Chondrichthyes; order Orectolobiformes; family Rhincodontidae; genus Rhincodon; species Rhincodon typus. The sequence continues at coordinate 118,293,995 of NC_063336.1, read as the reverse complement.
CTGTGTTCATCCAGCCCTGCACCTTGTTGTCTCGGATTCTCCAGCATCTGCAGTTCCTACTATCTCTGATGTAATGAGTAAAGGTTGTTTTGTGGTTCTTTTCAGACCCACATTTATAGAAATGGCAAAAATTTAATAAAAGAGAAGTTATTACAAGTAGA
>NC_063336.1:118269587-118293334 GCF_021869965.1 Rhincodon typus | reverse complement strand
GGTTGGCACAACGTCGTGGGCTGAAGGGCCTGGACTATGCTGTACAGTTCTATGTTCTAAAATGAGTTCATTTTTAATGCTAACTGTACTCTGGAAAAATGTTAGTTTGAGGTGTGAGAATGTATAAATTATATAAATATATATAAATTATCACAAATATCTCTCAATTATGTGTATACAGTAGACCGATATTGATCAGAAAATTGTCATTCAAATTTTTATTTTATCATCCAGCGCTGATGATTCAAACCTTTATATTTCGTATCTTAATTGACAACTAGACTGTAAAAATAGTTTTAAGATTAAACTTGTCAAAATGAATTTCAAGTCAATCCCAGGGAAAAAAAATGATTCTGACATCATATTTTAATGCCTCAAATGTTACACAGAAGGGGCTTCCTGTCATGATCATCATATGAAATATACAACAGGGATGAAGAGGTACACAATTTGGCAAGCATTGTTATTTTTGGAAAAAGTTGTTATTCACTAATACACGAATAATAATGCAGTGTTTATATTCCATAATGATGGCGGTCGAGTAGCAACATTCAGGTTCCTGCTCCTCTGCTGCTTTTCTCCATCCATTTCTCTTTTTATTTCTTTGTTCTACTTTCATTTTCTTTTCTCTACAGTTCTCTTTCACCTTTTGCCCTTGGGGAGCTCAGTTGCAGTTTAAAACCAAAACTCAAAACATGTTGAGCTGTAACGTTCTAATCAACTTTCCAAAAAAATGCTGCAGGCTCCCTATTAGAGCAGGTGTAAGGCTTGAGGCTATCCGCAGTTATCTGGGTCACAGGTTGGTCATGCTACTAATATCTCTCGCAGGTTTATGCAACTATTGACATAAACTTGGCACAAATTCAGTCGCATGGCACTATCGCATGTCACACTTCCTATCAAACTTCAATCACAACCCTACTGAATACGTATATTCTCCTAATATTTCTGTTTCCCCTCCCTATTCACTGATGCTGCTGATGGTGACATTTTTCATACATGCATCCACGTATGCACGCCTTGCTCAGTAGGCAGCCTGGTAAGGCAGGAGCAATAACTGCCTTCTCATGTCCCACCTCTTTATCCTCTGAGGCCACCAAACAGAATTGTAGTTGCATCAATTTAAAGTGAAGTGGCCACAAGGCAAAGGGCATTTTTGTTCCAAATGTGAGCTTGAAACTAAGTTAGTAAACTACAAATAAAAAACTATAATAGGTCTGGTGGCAAAGTAAAACAACCAGACTGATGAGTAAGGGAATCAAGGGTTACAGGGAGAAAGCATGAGAATGGCGTTGAGAAACAAAGCAGCCATGATTCAATGATGGAGCAGACTTGATGGGCTGAATGGCCTAATTCTGCTCCTACATCTTATAAAATAAAACCACTGTTGGGGCAAAGTGCTGTGAAGTTTGTAATGTTATCTTTCTTGAGGTCTACACTCTCCAAAAAGCCTGAAAGTAGCTTTAATGAAGCATTGGTATTTCACAGCTTCTCAATTTCACCAATGAGTCCCCACTATTGAACATGAGAACACCACCAAGTAACTGGCATGGATTTTAGAATATTGGAGATCCAGCAGCACCACTCACCATCTCACCATCCAATCATCGAAATTTGGGCATATTTTCTTGCCTTATTAACCTTGGGTTCAAAGCCACACATTGTCTAACAAGTAGCAATATGGGAATACCTTCATCACATGACTCAAAAGGTTTGAGACAGCTCACGATTGTTCTCCAAGACTTTTAAAGACAGGCAATAAATGATTGCCTTCTGAGCAATGGCCACATCCTGAAAATGATTCTTTAAAAAAAAGCTGTATTTTACTGCAACCAGTTCAACCCCCATGTTCAGCTCTTCACTGACTCTAGGGAACAGCTAAAAGGAATATAATGCAGTGAAGTGTCACACTTATATACCCACAATCCAAAACAAACATTTTATTTCACAAAGACTTACCTAGCTTCCTTCATTTAGATGTTGGCACATTACACACTAATCTTTAATGCAATTACTAAACAAAGATGCAAGAAGTGGAGTATTGTAAAAGTACTGGAATGTGCCACTATATTTAAGAATTGCTTCCAGGGATTAAAATTTCCAGTTAGTCACAGGTTTACTTAAATGTTTGTCAATGGGTCTGTCTCTAATGAAATATATATTGATGCCAAGTTCTTAACCTATTAATCTGAATGATACACAAAGCCTTACATTCAGGAAAATATGTCAACACCACAACCACTGCATGGGGTGAAATTATCAACAGGAGGAATTTTACTTCCATTACTTTTGTGATTTTGTCCAAGGTAAAGGAATCCTCTCAGTAGTGAGAAGGCTGTACTTCCCAGAATCACAGAATCGTCAAGTTGCAGGAGGCTAGTCAGCCCACTGTGTCTGCACTGATTCTATCACTTGGTGCTAATCTCCTGCCTTTACCCTATATTCCTGCATACCACTTCTATCCAAATAATCATCCAGTGCCCACTTGAATTCCTCAATTAAACTCCACCACATTTCCAGGCAGTGCACTCCATACCCTAACTACTCGCTGTGAGATAAAGTTTTTTCTCATACCACTCTTGCTTCGTTTGCACATCACTGTAAATCTATGCCTTCTCATTCTTTTTAATTTTATGAGGGGGAACAGCTTCTCTATATCTACTCTGTTATGAGCTCATGATTTTGAAAACCTCTATCAAATCTCCTCTGGCCTTCTAAAAGCACAGTCCCAACTTCTTGCGTAGATTTTGATTTCCATTGACTCGTCTCAAATGCACTTTCAAAGGCCCATATGGTGTCTGAATTTAATAAAACGTAGAAATATTATCCTAACATGTTTAGATCATGTAATTACAGTGAAGAAAGATAATTCTGAAGTAATACTTTCTCTCACACCCAAGGTGTGTATGTAGCAGAGATAGTAGGAACTGCCGATACTGGAGAATCCGAGATAACAAGGTATAGAGCTGGATGAACACAGAAGGCCAAGCAGCATCAGAGGAGCAGGAAAGCCGACGTTTCGGGTTGAGACCCTTCTTCAGAAATGGGGGAGGGGAAGGGGATTCTGAAATAAATAGGGAGAGAGGGGGAGGCGGATAGAAGATGGATAGAGGAGAAGATAGGTGGAGAGGAGACAGACAGGTCAAAGAGGTGGGGATGGAGCCAGTAAAGGTGAGTGTAGGTGGGGAGGTAGGGAGGAGATAGGTCAGTCCAGGGAGGACGGACAGGTCAAGGGGGCGGGATGAGGTCAGTGGGTAGGAGATGGGGGTGGGGCATGAGATGGGAGGAATGGTTAGGGAGGCGGGGACGATGCTTATGTGTATGTAGCATACTGGTTACAATTCAGTTTCCCATTGGTAGGTGACTTTACCATGTACACTTCTGCAAGTTCCCCTCTGAGTCATCCACAAAGGAGGAACAACACAGATTTCTCGAAAGTTTCATGACATTGGATGTGCAGGTTAGGGTGGATTGGCCGTGCTAAATTGCCCGTAGTATCCAGCGATGTGCACGTCAGTTGGGTTAGCCGTGGTAAATGCAGGGTTACAGGGACAGGGTAGGGTCTGGGTGGGATGTTATTCAGGGGGTCAGTATGGACTCGATGGGCTGAATGGCCTGCTTCCACACTGTAGGGATTCTATGATTAAAGATCAGTTGAGGCTGATCTTTCCACCATTTCCAGTCTTCACTGGTTCCTTGTTTTTTGGTCCATGGAAACTGAATACAGTACTCAAGGCACAGTTTGAACTGAGCGCTCTGTGGGACATAATATTTAGCATTCTATTTTCTTTCTACTCTGCAATTGTTAGGCATAATTCCTGAGCTGACTGACACCTCAAGATTTCCAAAAATAAAAACTGAAAATGATAAGAGAAGTTCATCAGGTCTGGCAGCAACTGTGGAGAAAAAAAAGAGTTACCATCTGAGTCCAATGTGACTCTTCTTCAGAACTAAAGAGAACTGGAAATGTAATGGGTTTGTTGCTGTTGCAAGGGGGGAGGGGGAAGTGGAACAGAGGGAAGGTCATGGAAAGTTTAGAGAAGGAGGAAGATTAGAAAACAAAGGGGCCATGGAACAAAATGCAAAGGGAGCAGTAGCAATTGTAGTGAAGGACCTATCTTGGCTTAGTGTGGGTGTCAATAGCAGAATAAAGGTCAGTTCTGAGTGAAAGCAGAACACATAGTAACATGGTACAGGCATTGTGGGCAAAGTAGTCAAAATGGAGAACACAGCTCATTGTTTGAAGTTATCATCTCAATGATGAATCCAAAAAACTATAAAGTTGCTAAATGAGAAATGAAAGTGCTCCTCTCTCAGCTTAAACTGGGCTCCAATGGAACTCTGCAGCGGGCCTAGGACAGAATGGCACAGAGTATGACAGCAGTGACACCAAAAGATGGTACATTGAGACAGCAAGTGATTAGAAACTCAGAGATAGTAGGAACTGCAGATGCTGGAGAATCCGAGACAACAACGTGCAGGGCTGGATGAACACAGCAGGCCAAGCAGCATCAGAGGAGCAGGCCTAGACCCGAAACGTCAGCCTCTCTGCTCCTATGATGCTGCTTGGCCTGCTGTGTTCATCCAGCCCTGCACCTTGTTGTCATTAGAAAGTCAGGGTCATTTGGACTGACTAGAGGTGTTACACGCAGTCTGCAGTTGGTTCCCCAAATGAAAAAGGAGGCTGCATTGTCAGCAGCAAATCCAGTAACCTAGCTAGAAAGGTGGAGCCTTTCCAATAAAATGCTGCTTCACCTGCAGAGAGTGTTTGAGACCCTGGACAGTGAGCAGGGGATACTGCGAATGAACGGGCAATGGAAGTAGGGATTGGGTTATTGACAGTGATAGAGGAAGGGATCCATGTGTCATGGAGAAAACGAGAATACTGACAGGGGAGAGCAGGGGCATATCTGATCAGCAGTGGCATCATGCTGGAGCTGGTAGAAATGAAGGAATGGTAAAGAATGACCCTTTTAATACAGAGGCTGGCAGCATGGAAATTGAGGACAAGGGGAACTTGATTATGGTTCAGGGATGGAAGGGAGAGGATGGATTGAAAAGAGTGGGACAAGAGTTGGATTAGGTAATAGCTCTGTCAGCCAGAGGTAGGGGAAATCTAACTTCAAGTTAAATAAAGAGGACATGCCAAAAGAACAACTGTGCAAGAGAGCTTAACAGATGTGACTGAGATGGAGAGCCTAGGAGAATGGAATGGAGTCCTTACAGAAAACAGTCCTTACAGAGGAAGTATAGCTGAGGTTGCTGTAGGGATCAGTGGGTTTGTGATGAATTCTGGAAATTGAGAGAAAAGTCCAGAAAGGGAAGAGTACAGGTAATGGTGAAAGAAGAGGAAATGGAAAGTGATAGTATTTCCTATTTTAAAATGTAGTTATTTATAATTCTGGAACAGAGAAGGAAAACATGGCAGCAATGATAAAGATTCAACCATCTTGAATGGATTTAATGATCAATTAAATTGAGGAATATCAACGTGAATCAATGCCAGAGTCAAAAAAGCTGAAGTGAAATGTGCAAAAAGAAACAGCTGTTACTGTGCACACAGCTACTGTCTACGATGGACCAGGAAGGCAATAATGTCACCAAAGTATTTGATAAGTTTAAACAAAAAAGTGTGAACTCACATTCAGTAACTTTCTAAACGGCATAAGTGAAAAGGAAATCCTATTTAGGAAGGAGTGACAGTGACACATTTGGTCAACAGCTGGAAGATGTGTTAAGATGACAGTAAGAATAATTTTTTTGGTAAACTCTGCACATGACTCCAGTCAAAGTCAAATCATCAGATTCACCGATATGAACTGCAGGTCCTGAGGTAGGAACGAGGTGAGCCTATTTCTATTATCCTAACAGGATTGAAATATACAGCCAGAAAATGTAAATTCAAGGAAACAGATGAAAGGCTGATAGATCAGTTCATTTAGGGTTCTGCATGGCTTCAAGTAGTAAAAGCTTTGATTCGAAAGGACAGACTCACAATATTACAAGCTGTAAACATTTCCAGAGTACATGATACTCTGACTAGGCAGATGAAGAGACTGATTAACCCTCAAATAGCTCGTCTTCAGTAAGGCGAAGGAAAAGGCTACACGGTTGATGCAGTGAGACAGCACCAAACAAATACATTCCAAACAGAGTGAAAGATGTGCAGCATCTGGGGATGACCATGAGAAGAACTGGGAAGCACATGGATCAAATTGGAGAAAATCACTGGAAAAAGATATTCAGCATCAGAACCCAAGATGGTAAATGGGTAATGAGAAACAGAAGAACAGGATGGATGAGAAGGAAATAAACCAAAGTATCCAGACTTTGGAACTGATGACAGTTTGATGATATACTTGACACAAGAACCATACGTGTGCATGATATGTCTGATTGAGACAGCTCCCAGAAAGAAAATATATTCCCACAACTATTTAGATTAAAGGGAGAGTGAGAAATGAGCGAATAACTTCTGTGAATCTAGAGGGCAAAGATTTAAATAAGGCCTGAGGGGCAACTTTTTCATAAACAGAATGGTATGTCTATGGAACAAGCTGTCAGGGGAAGTGGTACAGGTGAGTACAATCACAAAATTTAGAAGACATTTGGACAGTTAAATGGAAAGGAAAGGTTTGGAGGGATATGGGCCAAATGCAGGCAAATGGGATTAGTTCGGTTTAGGAAACTGGGTCAGCATGGACAAGTTGGACCAAAGGGTCTGTTTCTATGCTGTGGGACTCTATCTATGGCTCTAACCATAAATCTGAAGGTGAAAATTGCTACCAGGGCACTCGTAACATCATGCCACTCAGACTATACCAGGATATCTGTCCTGAAAATTTGAAACACAATGGTTACCAAGGAAAGATGCTCGGAAACCAAGCAATGTCATGGTATAGATGTGTTGGAGAGTGGAGACCTGGCAGCTTGGAACAACCCACGTCAGAGGGATACAAAAGGTCAGATGCTAACTATGTGTTTTACATCACAGAGACAAAGGGCCCTCATACCCTGGGGTTGAGAGTAGCAAAGAGCTGTAGCTAATCTCAGTAATACTGAGATAAAGGAGACATCACTGAAGGTCAAAGGTAGAACATTCATTGAAACACAGTCCCTGATCAGAAGCAAGATTGGGTAAATTCTACTTTACGATGGATAACATGCAAAGCCAAATGAATGGTTTGCAGTCAGATACTGAAATTCTCAGGGTCAACATTGAAAGACATGAAGGGGTCTTGAGAGAAAAGGAAACAGAAGCGATCTAATAAGCTTTCATAGTAATGGAGAAGATTTCCAGTATCCTACAGTACTGCAAGGTGAAAAGTTAAAACTGGAGAATAAAGTCATGGATGTGAAGAGACTGAAGGCTGAGCAGGGCATAAATGACAAGTAGAAAGGAGTCTATGGAAGAGACACTGCAGACGAGGCACTCAAAAGTAGAAATCCTGAACTTCTGGTCAAAACTTCAGCAGTACACACTTTGAGTGAAAGAACTGGGAAAAGAAAAGAATGACAGTGCTGAATTCGGACAGCAAACTGGCAACCTGCATTTACAGCTTAATACTATACCACAACCGGAGAATAGTTTACTGGAGACCAATAACAAACTGGGAGAAATGCTAAAGCATTTAAATGGGGCAAAGTTAAATACAAGAGGCCAAGCAGAATGGTGTAGCCGGAAGCTGGAAAACTTGTGGAAGTTGGTGGTTGGAAGTGAAACATGTGTCACAGAAAGCTGGAACAGAAATGGTGCGAAGCCAATGACCCACTGCCCATGATATTTAAATTCAGAAGAACAGGCACAATACTTAACAATTTAAACGATACTGAGAATATTGTTTTTTTTTGAGAAAATAAGCTATAAAGATTCTTAAGGTCTTCAGTTTACTTTTAAATGTTGATTTTTAATATTATTTCAAACATAATATTAAAAATGTAATAATCTGATCAAAGTAGATATTGAGGATTTTTTTTGCAGAAAAATGGAATTGTATTATTTGTAAAGAGCTAGGAACTAATTGTTATGAAAATATATATCAGGGGGAGTAGATTTACTGCTGCACTGAAGTCAGGTGCCAAGCTGCAATGTAGCAGTTTACCAATCACATGTGGCTGGAAGAAATACACCCTCAAGAATTTGGAGTCTAAGAGTGTGATTATTTCAAATTCTAGAAACAGGAAAATAAAACATTGAGCATAGAGCTGATGTTAAGTCAGCCTGCCTGACATAAACATTGCAATGCTATCCTGACAATGCCTTTACCTACTCTCCCATTCATGTTGATATTCCTGCCATTGGCATCTTGGAAAGATTTTACATATAGACACCCGGAGAGCACCTGTTTGTCCTTTTAATATCCAAGTGATGCTATTACGATGTCAGGAGGATCTTGGATGGGACCTTGTACTTCACTATAACCAGCTAGCGAATTATGAACTGCAGTGGGACACCCACTCCTGGTCTGTAACACACTGGGGTAATGCTCCAATGAACTAAGTCTCACAAATGCTGCCAGTCTCCACTGATCCAAATTACCTCCATGCACATTGGCAACTTTTTCCTCTGACTAAGGTTCAAAGTTATCTGTGACTCAGGCAACCGTTTGTAGATATTTTTTAAACTCAATTTTTCAAACTTTACCTCCCTCATCAGGTCTGATTGCACCTGCCCAGTTATTATCATTGCCTTGATTTCAGTTAATTTCCTGATCTTTCTGTTCTGAGTTCCCATCGGTTTGTGCTTATAAGCTTAAGTAACTTGTGGAGCCTCCAATAGAACTTTGAAACCCACAACCTCCTCTATCTAGAAGGATAAGGAAGCTGATACAGGGGATCATCTACACTATCGTGACCTGGAACTAGATCACCATTCCTTCAGTGTGGCTGGGTTAAAATCCTGGAGTTCCCTCCATCAAAGCACTGTCCTTGGCCCTATACAGCAAGCTCTGCAGCAGTTTGTGAAGGCAGTGAACCCCAGATTCTCAGCAGCAATGAGGAATGGGCATTAAAACTGCTCCAGCCACTGATGCCCACATCTCATTAAAGAAAACTTTTTGAAAAGATGTTAAAGATTTTCTGGGAACCCTGATGCACCATGTCAACTGGGTCATCAGTTCTCTCAAAAAAAAGTCAACATAGTTGGTTAGGACAGATACTCTCCTTCTTACAATGCACTGTTTGTTCTTTAGTAGTTACTGTTATTGACTGAGAAATGTTATGTTTCGACTTGTGTAGAAGAGATTTCATGTATAACTTTTACAAAATGAGGTAATGCTGCTACTCTAAACTCCTTCTGTAAAGTTGTTGAAGAAATACGAGTAAGTTTTTAGAGAAAAAGTAAAGGCATGAGTTAAATGACAATGTACAACAGATTTCACTGTTCATAACTAAAATGCTTTTCAGATCTGTAATAAACTCCAATTCCAGAAAATGTTTTGCACACAACAAATAAACAGCAGCACAGTTTTGTTTTTATCTAAGACAAGAATATATTGGGCATCATGCATGATTGACTGGCAATTAAATCAATGACTCCTGATGACATTGTACTACAAAAACAAACGACTGTGGTCCACCCGCCATGAATTAACTGTGGTGGTTTATCTAGAGATTGGGCCTGATGATTGTTGGTTCTGGGGTGAACAAATACGATGAACACAAAAACTAATCCCAGTTATTCATCACTAATTCTAGTAGCAACACTACAGATGTCCGAGAGTTAGGTTTTCAAAAGAATTACTTAACCGTACAAACATTATTTTCCCAAAGACTGAGCCTAATGCAGTCACATCAGTCCTTCATGTCAGTATATTCAGGACAAGATTTTTGAACCTACCACAACTTTGCTGTAGAAAGTTTAGTACTTGCATGATGTGCCCTGTGACATGTAACACTGAGGCAATGGGATCCAAACATTCAATTTAAAGAAATTCAAATCTTGGGCTGTTTGTTACTTTTCTAAAATATCACATTACAAAGGGTGTCTCAGCCATATCTAATCATGAGGCTAAAAGATATAAGCAAACTGATATATTAAAAGTTTTCAAACCTTTTTCAGCAGCTTCCAATTGTCGCTTTTTGTATTTCTTTCTGAGATTGGATGGTACCTTGTCATTTTCTCCTTTTTCAGAATCCTGTCCATCTTTCAGGGTATAACATCCATTCTCCATCTCTAAATCTATTTTAATTTCTCCATCAAGACTTGTGCTTTCTTCATTGGACTCTTGATCTTTCAAGTTCTGAGCCTGAGGGACTGACTTTCCACGGTCACCATTTTCAGGAACACTCCTTTCTCCAAACTGCTGTGAGTTGCCAATAGCTTGCTGGTTACTTTCCACCTCTCCATTGTGTACCTGTGACGATGACTCCTGGGAAGATTGGCACTTTGGGGCTGTCACCATTTCACTGGAAGCTTCATTGATGTCCACCTACATTGAAGAAACAGACCTGAATTAGCAGTCATCTAAACTTCTTCAAAGGAAAACCTTGGACTATATTCCTCTTGTGACAATTTCTCCACACATTATAAGTGCACTTACATTGTGTTGTTAGGTGGATGCAGCCCAAATATTGACATATTTCCTCATCATCAACATAAGGCAAGAGTACAAAATAATTGTCCAGAAAACAACACAGCGGATTTGCTTGTTCTAAAACTCCAAAATGTCCCATCAAACATTTTCACAGAATTCTTTTTCACACAGTATTGCCTTTTACTGCCAATGCAGATGCATTCATGTAAAAAATGTTCTTGAAGGGCTCTTCAGCAGGTGGTACTGTTGAATATTCCAGGGGGTAGTGTGTGGCCAGTATTCAATGTGGTCAGATTGGGGTCAAGTGTTGGTCTATATCAGGTGCATCAGAGCAATGTCTCTCCATGCTTCCCACTGGCTGACAGCCAGAGGAGAAAAGCAAAATACTTACTCTCTAATCAAGAACTTCTCACCTTGTGCCTAATATATTGAAAACTGCAGGGGAAGGCAATGGGATTGCATTCTCATTACATATGTTTTTGGAGTTTTACAAGGTAAAAGCTTGGTAATATTCATAAGTGAACAACTGAAACATCTTTCCTAATAAATACTAAAGTACAAAGGCAATGATTTAAGCTCAATAAAAAAAAATCCTTAAAGTACTGGTTGAAATCAATATGGCAAAATATCTGAAAAGAAAATATCAAAATGCAAGCTACTTTCCCCTCTTGAATGAAGCTACAGTGACAGAAAATTCAATATTCTCAGCATGTATCTATCCATCACCACCCAGTGCTTGCAGAAATTCTAGTTCTTAAACATTCTGTGATTTCAGTACTCTAGCTAGACATTAAGGTACAGGAATTCAATCAGATCAGCCTCAACACTACAGTCAGTCAAAGCCATCCAATATTTTATGTAACTTGACAGTACAGAGTTTAATTTTCAAACAACTAAATAATTTTACTACAAGGAGGTGGGAGACATGGCCAACACTAGTGATCGGTATCAGTGAAACACAGTCAGGAGTAGAGCCAGTGTTTGTCAGCACTGGAGCAGCTTCTTGGTGGTACTTTACCAAATCAGTTGATCCTATTGTACGCAGGAACTGATTCACAACAAGGATGACATAAAGCCATCTCAAGGTTATGGGCTGGTGGGGGCAGTGTCTGGAAAGGTTACATGGCTGAGGCATGTGGCTGAGCCATTACAGTTGCTATTATCCATTTCAAAACACATCCCAAGTAATTCTGCAGAACAAGACTCAAAAGACACAGAGATAACACAGTGTGGAGCTGGAGGAACACAGCAGGCCAGGCAGCATCAGAGGAGCATGAAAGTTGATGTTTCGAATTGGGACACTTCTGCTGAAGGGTCTTCTTTTCTGAAGAAGGGTACTGACTCCTCCAGCTCCACACTGTGTTATCTCTGACTCCAGCACCAGCAGTTCTTACTATCTCAAAAGACACAGACATTCCTATGGCTAATCCTCATTGAATTTTCATGAAGTTTCATGTGATAGCTTTAGAGTTGTCAAGTGTGTGGCAGAAAGTATCCCCTCGCTCAAATCAATTTCCCCAGAACCCTCCCCCTCTTCAACCCCCACTCCATCCCACACTCTGCCACAACACACCACACCCCCTCCCCACACCCTGTCTTCTGTGGAGACTCTCTCCCTCCTAGTTGTCAGCCCACACAAATCAATGAATTGCAGATGCTGGAGAATCCGAGACAACAAGGTGCAGGGCTGGATGAACACAACAGGCCAAGCAGCATCATAGGAGCAGAGAGGCTGACGTTTCGGGCCTAGACCCTTCATCAGAAAAGGGGGAGGGGAAGGGGGTTCTGAAATAAATAGGGAGAGAGTGGGACCCGCCTCCAACCATCTTCTATCCGCCTCCCACTCTCTCCCTATTTATTTCAGAATCCCCTTCCCCTCCCGCTTTTCTGATGAAGGGTCTAGGCCTGAAACGTCAGCCTCTCTGCTCCTATGATGCTGCTTGGCCTGCTGTGTTCATCCAGCCCTGCACCTTGTTGTCTCGGATTCTCCAGCATCTGCAGTTCCTACTATCTCTGCTCCAAATGAATGAACTGTTTTGATAAAGAACCAGCAGAAAGAAACCCACAGCAAGTACACGTGGCTGTGCAACTAAAGCTCTACTATTAGGTTCAATGAGATTGGATATTTGTAGATACCGATATAGTTTCCTCCCAAACCAAACAGGTCCATCACTGTACCATCACACACGCAGAATACCTGGGGACATCACTGAAGGCTTTGTGATATCAAGACTAACCTCCACCAAGTTAAAAATTACCAAGTTATTTGTGCACTTTTGAGCTGTACAAGGTCATTTGTTGATTTATGTACGCTGCACAAAATTAGTATTCATAAGACTTCTTCTGTGTTGGATAGTGACCGTAAGAGGAAACAAAACATTTAAGGGTAGATTGTGCAAATGTCCTCTTCTGACTTGCAGTTGAGTGCATAATGAGAATTTGGACAATGATGTAAATGGGTTGCACAGGATATTCTGTTTGTTTTGATTATAATAAAATCCTACTGTGCTCATTCATCTTTATATCCAAATCCCACACTGACTTCTTCAGATGCGCTACTCTTTGATTAAAACACTTCAGTTTTACGATGGCAGATCCAATTTCAACTAAATATGGGGTATAATTAGCTATAATACCAATAATTTGCTTTTCAGATGAGAATGACCGGATATGCGTTAAGACTATAATCTATATGCACTATTTCGTTTTTTTATTAAAATGATAATCATCTGAACCAGCTGACTTATTCAGCAGATTTATTCAGTTCACTTCCAATGTTAATTAAGTCATGATCAAAATGATCTTTTCCTTATCTGTTTTTTTCTGCTCAATTCACTAGAATATCATGTATGAAAGCCAAGAGGCAGACCCATGGTAGGGAATCTGACTTGATTCCCGTTGGATATCTGACAGTATTTGGTAAAATTACTGGGAATGGCTCAGTAGCAAAGGCTCTGGGTTGAGATGGTGAAGTCCTGAAGGCCATTTATGGTTTGACTGGGACTGTGGCAAATGGTGAGGTGACCAATGACAGGGAGAAGCCTCTTTGTGTTCTCACCAATCTCTCTGCTGTAGATCCAGCTGTCCACACAGTATTGGTATGAGCGACTGTGGCAGTGTTCCTGTGGAGACAGCATCCCGTCCTTACATTGAGGATACCCCTCAATGGTGTTGTGTGGCATGACCAGTATGTTAAATCGGACAAATTTCGAACAGATCAAGCAACTCAAGACTGGGCATTCATGAGGCACCTTGGGCCATCAACAGCAGCTGAACTGTACTTAGGCATAATCTGTAAATTCACAGCTCTGCATATTTCTGCATTCCACTGTGACTGTGAAACCATGACATCAACCTTGCTTCACTGAAGAGGGCAGGAGATCATGCCGAATGGCAGAAGCAGCATGTAATAGACAGAGCTGTGATCCCATAACCAATGGATCAGATCTAAGCTCTTCAGACCTGCACTATGGGAGGCGATGGCCTAGTGGTATTATCACTAGACTAATAATAAAGGACCCAGGTAATGTTCTCAGGTTCAAATCCTGCCATGGCAGGTGGTATAATTTAAATTCAAAAACAATCTGGAATTAAGAGTCTAATGACCATGAAACCATTGTCAGTTGTTGGGAAAACCCATTTGGATCACTAATGTTCTTTAGGGAAGGAAACTGCTGTCCTTACCTGGTCTGGTCTACATGTGACTCCAGACCCACTGCAATGTGTATGACTCTTAACTACCCTCTGTGTAATTAGAGATGGGCAATAAATTCTTGGCCTAGCCAGCAATGCCCACATCACATGGTGGTGAACAGTTAAACAATTCACAGGAAGGGGAGAAGGCTCCACAAATATCTCCATCTTAAAGATGGGGAGCTGTCACTATGGAAGAGGAACCTGAAGCATTTTCAAACATATTTAGCTAGAAGTGCCCTAGTAGATGCTCCATCATGACCTCCTCTTGAAGTTCATAGCATCACAGACACCAGTCTTCAGCTAATTTTATTCACTCGATTTGATAGCAAGAAAAGGCTAAAGACACTAGATACAGCAAAGAAGAAAGGCCCCAACAACATTCTGGCAATAGTACTGAAGTCATGCTCCAGTATTATCCAAGCACCTATACCCAAACTGTTCCAGTACAGTTACAACACTGGCATCTACTCAACAATGTGGAAAATTGCCCAGGTATGTCTTGTCCACAAAGAGCAGGACAAATCCAATTCAATTCCTGTTGTACCCATCCCAATCCAACTAATTACTGTCCCATCAGTCCCTTCTTGATCAATAGCAAACTGATGAATGTTCAGCAATAAGTTGCTCGCTAATGGTCAGTCTGGAATTCAGCAAGGCCCGCAGCTCCTGACCTCATTACAACCTCAATCCAAACGCGAAGAAAAGGATTCAACTCAAGATGTAAACTGCCTTTGACATCACTGAATGTAGCATCAATCCAAAATAGGAGAAACCGTCGCTGCTTGGAGTCATATCTAACACGCTGGAAGATGGTTGTGGCTTTTTAAATTCATTCACAGGATAAGGGTAAGTCAGTACTCATTGCCCGTCCTACTTGCCCAGAGGGAGTCAAGAGTCAACCACATTGCTGTGGGTCTAGAGTCACATGTAGGCCAGACGTTTCCTTCCCTAAAGGACATTAGTGACCCAGATGGGATTTTCTTTACCTGAAAATCGACAATAAATTTATGGTCATCATTAGGCTCTTAATTCCAGATTTTGTTCTTTTTTAAAATCAGATCCAAATTCCGTCACCTGCTGTGGTGAGATTCAAACCCAAGTCCCCAGAACATTCCTGGGTCTCTCGATTAACAGAACAGCAATAATACCATTAGCCATTGCCTCGCCTTGATTGTTGGAAGTCAGTCATCTCAGCTCCAGAACATCTCTGCAGGAGTTCCTCAGAGGAGTGTCCTAGGCCCAACCATCTTCAGCTGCTTCATCAATAACCTTTGCTCTGTCGTAAGGTCAGAAGTGGGGATGTTTGCTGATGGTTGCACAATGTTCAGCACCATTCACAACTCCTCAGCTCCTGAAGCAGTTCCATGTCCACATATAGCTGGACTTGAATGACTTTCGGGCAAGGGAGAGAGTGGTATATAAAATTTGCACCTCAAAAATGTCAGGTGAGAACCTAACCATCACTTCCTGATATTTAATGGTTTCTATGTTGTTGAATAACATCCTGAAACAAGCTAAATCAGCCTTTTAAATACTGTGGCTTCAAGTACAGGTTAGAGGCTGGGGAATTTGAGATAGTCACTCTCCTGCTGACTCCCAAAGCCATTCAATGGTTACAGCATAGAAAGCAGCATTCACTACATCATCTCTGCACCAGCTCCCTATAACAGCTACACACTTAGTCCCTGTCTTTTACCCACAGCCCCATACATTTTGTTACTCTTCATGGCCAGTTGGAGCCTATGCAAGGGTAAACTTCCTGTTTCTGTAGCTTAACATGTACCTGCACAGTTCTCCAATAGCCCATTTACTTGGCAGTACAAATCAGTCATTGTTTCTGGCAGCCAGCACTTCAAACAAAATTTAAAATAGTGCTTATTTAGCCAGCTCTTTTTATCATAAGCTCCAACTATTCCCTTTTTATTTCATTTTGAAATCTGATCCACTTCAGGTTAGCAAACCAGTCAACTTGGCAGCAAATGATATCTACAAGGCACAAGTCAGGAGTGTAACGGAATACTCCCCACTTGCCTGGATGGGTGCAACTCCATCAAAATCACAAACTTTGACACCATCTGGGACAAAGTAGCCCTCTTGATTAGCATACCATCCACCAACTTAAGCATTTGCTTCCCCAACCACTGACACACAATGGCAGCACTATGGACCACGAGGTTCCAAATACAGAAGCTCTACTGTCTAGAAGGACAAGGGCAGCAGATACATGGGAAGACCATCACTGGCAATATCCCTACAAGACACTCACTGTCCTGAGTTGGAACAATATCACCAATCCCTCTATGTCACTGGGTCAAAATCCTGCACCTCCCTCTTTAACAGCACTTTGGATGTATCTGCGCCACATGAACTGCAACAGTTTCAGAAGGTGGCTCACCACCATCTTCTCAAGGACAACTAGCAATAGGTAACTGATTCTAGCCTGGACAGTGATGTTTGCATCCAATGTTATTATTAAATAAAACAAACCTCTCCCTTGAGCATGTGATTATTTCTGGTCTTCTACATTTGTACCAGGTCAATTTCATGGCCTTTGTCTGGTTCTTTTTGAAGTCTGGGCTGGAAAAATTAAATGCAACTTCTAATTTTAAATATGACTGACACCAGTCAATTTACTTTGTGGCTTGGAACTACTTTAATAAAGTATGTCACAGATTTATAGGTTTTTCCATTGATGCTGTGAACTGTAACTTCTGAAGTAGATCATTATGAATTATTCACAATGTACAAATTAGCTATCATGTTTAAAATAATCCTGATTTTCTCTGATTTCTGTGAGCATTGGCACAGTCAATGAACTCTTCTCTAAAATGTACATGACTTTGCTAAAAGGGTGTGCGAGGGCATGTGAGTGTGAGTAGGCATGTGTGTAATTGTGTGTATGAGTGTATGTGTGTATGCATGTACACACAAGTCTCTGTGTGCATGTGTGTGTGCGTGAATGTATGTAAGTACATGAGTATGCCAGTCTGAGCATGTGTGTGTGTGTAGGTGTGTGTGTGAGTGTGTGTGTATATGTATGTAGTGTGTGCATGCAATTTACATGTTCCATTTTACATCAAACAAGTTGCAACAGAAGTGGTAACATTAGGCATTTGAATCAAACACAAAAATGCTAATTCAATAAATTAATGCAAAATGGAAAACACACCTATCAAATGCCTTGCAGACAGGCAATAGATTAATTTACTATTATATTAATTGTTATCACCTTCAATGCTTTCCTAATGATAAATCCAGAGTCAGTAACCAACATTTGAGAAATTACAAGTTTGCCCCCAGTTTCTTTGTCAAATCTTTGAGACTCCAATTAGCTTTTGTCAGTCACCATTCTGGATCACAGTAACCATATCTTGGCCAGCAGTTTCTGTGGTAACCTTATGATGCAAAAACAATATTTTCATTTACGTAAATGATGCAACAAGTTGTTGCCTAAAATAGCAAAGGGACTGTTTGCTAAACTGATGGTTCTTCTGAGGGGGGGTCAATGAAGAACATTATCGATAAGCAGCAGCACTAATGCCCACAAAGTGAGTTCTGAATCTCAGGCAGGTCCTCTGCAATAAAACCCCGCTGCAGCCTTAATGGTGTAATCAGAACAGTGAAGCCAAACAATGGCTCTCCTAAATAGTTTTTGAAGTCTATTGCTGGCATTGTATTGGGATCAGATAGTTATCTCACTCTTTCATCTGGAGAATGACATGAATTAGGCAGGCTGCAGAAATACTTTAAAACTTGAAAAATTTTTAATGAAGGTACCTTTCCTTCCTCTGGCGAAAAGTTTGAATAACACTGTGAGCACACACAAATTTACAACAACAACCCAGCTTCACCACTGGCATTAGCTATCACTTGGTAAATTTTATTACCCAAATTTTTTCTTCTCTTTATTCCTTTGAAAATCTCCTTGTGCAACCATCTCTTCCTGCTTAGGAAGTCTTTTGTTTTGCAGTTCATTCCATTACCTTACATTCACAATTTTTGTCGGAACGTGATTTATTAGCGAAGCTGATGAATTATTTTGAACAAGAATGATGATAGGAGTTTGTCCTCAATGTGTGACCACGTTCATTGTCCTGAGAAGGTGGTGGAACAATGCAGTCTTTCAGGCATGGCACTCCCACCATTGTCAACAACAAAAACAGAAAATGCTAGAGAAACTCAGCAAGTCAGGCAGCATCTGTGGAGAGAAAGCAGTTAATGTTTCTGGTCTACTGACCCTTCCTCCCACCAGTGTGTCAGGTCAAGAATTCCAGGATATTGCAGATAGATCTGGCAACAGAGTGTTCGCTTGCTGCAGAATTAGATTTTATTGTCATGTGTACTCAAATACAGGAATACATAAGTACAGTGAAAAGTGTACAAAGTCACTGTTCTCCAGCACCATTTTGGTTATAAAACCAGAACATGTGAAAAAAAACCCCAGCAGAAATAAAAGAAATCCCAAAGGTAAGAAAAAGGTCCAGATAATAAAGTCGAAGTCTCTCCTCCAGAAAGTTGTTTGGGACTACTAATGCAGGCACATGTGTCTTGTCATGGAAAAGGGGCCCATTTTCTGTTTTAGCTCAATGCTTTGCTCAGAGCCAGAGATCAATGGAGAAATGACTAACAAAGCTCACAATAGTACAAATCAGATAGTCCCGAATGGCAGGAAGCTCTATTCTTAAAATAACTACCATCTGAATAGCAAGCAGTACATTTGCTGGTCCCAGTCAGGCATATGGAAAAATATAATAGCCTGGACATTGCCAAAGTGAGGCTTCTCACAGTGCTGGACTGAATAAACCAAGAGATGGGCACTGTACACCAGACAGGAAGACAGAGACAAGTCCATCACCGCCATTTCTGGAAGTCCCTGTGCAATTGTCCAACTGTTTTGAGTCCTCCAGCAGTTTATAGCCTGGCTTCAGGGCTTGCAGGCCCTTACTGGTGGAGGGAACGATAAGAATTCTGTAAGGTACAGGGTGCGCAACCAGGAGGGCACTATGCCCAGATCAAGTCCAAAAGAGGGCTAACAAATTTTACGACATTCTACCTCTCTCTCTCCCCCACAGTTTGAGTTACACATTTTCCTGCTCACTGCAGTTTGTAAAACTTTTGCTGTTTAATTTGTTGTAAGTGCAAGTTGGTAACAAGGGCATGGGGCATCAGAACGGTGAGTATTGGGACAAACAGCATATCACTCACAGAAGCGTTTCAGGACTGAGAAAGAAACAACAGAGGAGAAGGATGAATCAGAAGCAAAATAGTTTTAGAAAAAATAGCGATAGTAAGAACTGCCGATGCTGGAGTCAGACATAACACAGTGTGGAGCTGAAGGAACACAGCAGGCCAGGCAGCATCAGAGGATTTTCTGAAGAAGGGTCCTGACCTGAAACGTCAGCTTTCCTGCTCCTTTGATGCTGCCTGGCCTGCTGTGTTCCTCCAGCTCCACACTGTGTTACCTCTATATAAAAAATAGGACTGGTTTAAGAGAGATTGATAAAAGAGACAGAAAGGACAAGTAAGTAATGTTTTTTAATTTGAAGTTTCTAAGCATAATCTACTACAGACATAAATGAAATCTACAGGTTAAACTGCACCCTGTTTAGGTCAGAGAGACTTTACATTAACAATTATCACTTCAATACAAGGGTGCCATGCAATACTAGCTTGATCCCTTCTGCAGTGAGCTTATTTTTGAGTTTAATGTTCATGTAAATATTTAAAAATATCAGAGAGGTTGAGGGCAAGCTGCTGTTTGTGCAAGCCTAATGATGAGAGGTGTAAATTGGCCAACAAACTATGGACATTTGCAACTTGATACATGTGTTTTTTTAACCTGAACTTGATGACCTATTTTCATATTAATAAGACTGCATTATGTGTTCATCATTATGTTCCCACTAAAATTTGTCCATGTTTCAAAACAGCCTAAATTCCAGTGAGTTCTTTCTTTTTTCGCAATGTTCTTTTCACCATTTGAGTTTACAATTAGTACAGCAATATTAAAAATAAACATTGCAATGTATTGATTGATGAAATGCTAATCAGGATTCTTCATTCTCCTTTGTAATAAATAGCCCCACAAGACTGCTGAGAAAATAAATTATTTACCAGCATTGTAACCTGGGCATTTAAAGGTTAACTGGTGACACTATAAAACAAGGCTATAAAAATGTCTGGCTCCACTGAGAGAAAGGTCATATTGCAATAAATTCTCTGAAAGGAATGATTATCGTCATTGGGGACCAAACCAAATTCACTTGTCCAGTTTAACAGCTTCCCTCAGGGATTATAATGACATGTTGTGTCATGATTAACTACCTCAGATCCTGTACATATTCTGTACTTAAATCAGAAGGAATGGAAATTCAATCTTTTATGTAATGCTTCATTTCACTAATGTAAGAGGTAATTTATGTTTTCTTTTGCCAGTTGCTGAAAGGAAAAATGTTTATATTGCAAGCATATCAAATGCAGATTAGAACTATTGTCTTGACAATGTGCCTACATCTGAAGAGCTAATCCATTTTTCCCCATGAACATTTAGCTGCATATCAGTTTCTCCGGCCCTGTTTTTAAGGGCAGGGCAGAGCAACAGAATGATATCACAGTAAAATCATCGAGAAATGTGTGTCAATATTTGTAGTTGAGTTTCTGTGGCAGATGTTCAAAGCATAGTGGGGCTAACTCTCAAGGATATTCACTATGCTGTTAAGGAGACCGTGAGCTTAAATATACAACAGGTTTTCTTGTCTTGGCTACAACATACTGGCAGATCAGATGGAACGGACCATAAGGTAGAAATTGATTAATGTCATTGCTACCCCTGAGGTCTCAAGCAAATCACTGGATACAATGAAGAAGTGTTCAGAAACAGAGATGTGATTGAGGATGTACAGATAACATTGTCATATAGAAGCAAGACGTCTCTCAGGCCAGTTACTGATATGTCACTTGATTTAATATGGAGTGCATTTAATATGACAGATGTGGCACACCACTTCGTCAATGCGCAACGCAGCATGAGATAGTACGGGACTATCCCAATTCTAACCAGCTTCCAAAGAAACCACCTTACACTCTCTATCCACAGGGAAACACTCACATAGAGAAATATGATGTCTTAGAGCACATGCCTATATTTTGTGACTGTAGTAAAAACATAGAACGGGCACGTTATCAAATCATTAAAGTTCATTTCAGTTTTGTCTGGAGAGTTTACTGTAAAAGGTGAAAATTACAGGAGCAACAAATCAAAGGATTGGTACCCATTTTAGCTGACATAGTGCAGTAAACAATATTGCAAATAATACATTGGGTGCATGCTTGATGCAAAGAACATCACCGAGAAAGCACATTCAAGTGTGTAAGAACAGTCATATCAGACTCAAAACATTAACTTGATAACTCTGTGCTGCCAGACTTGCTGAGCATCTCCAGCATTCTTTGTACCTGTTTTGGATTTGCAGCATCTACAGGATTTGATGTTTATGAAGTGTATGCCCCCACACAACAATAGCTGGAGTATAACTCCACCAGGCTGCAACATTACTTAAGTAGTGCCCTCCTCAGTTTTACAGCAGTTCTGCTTTGGCTTTGCTTGCAGCTAGGCTTCTTTATCCATGATTAGGGTTTTTTAAAATGAGATGTTATGTGTGAAGCAGCAAACAATGCTCCTCAATGTTTTGGCAGCACTGTACTTACTGTAGGATTGACTAGATTAGTCGAGGCATCTGATGTGTTCCTTCAGGAAACCAAGTATACATTCTACTATTACACTGGTCGCTTCATGTCTCACTGGTCTTGTTGAATTTGAGTTCATCCTCCATTCACGACACTGAAAAGGATTTCCTAATCCAGGGTCTGCCCCTAGATATCACTTTTCACGTCTTCATTCTTCACATAAATCAGGCAAAGAGGAGTGCCTTAAGATAAACCAATGACAGCTGCCTGGCAAGTACTCACTGACTTGAGAGCAGAATGGCCCATGAGTATTGTAGGATTTTGATCAGCAGCACAGAGCCACAATTTCCCACGAACTTTGTGGAATCACATAGCCTCGTCATTCTGCAGTTGCTTCTGCATCAGGAAAGTACTGAAAGTTGAAGAAGAAGGCTTCTTGCCCCTTGAACAGAACTTCAGGAATGAGTATTACACAGCTCTCCTCTATTTCAGAAGCAGCTTGTAGTCTAAGCAGTAATGACCCTGATTTAATCCCTCTGTGGTCAAGGTTAAAGGTCAGGTTATAGCAGATGTTATAACATGGTGACTGCTTTCCTGCTGAATCTCAGTTTGTGACTGGGATTCTCTCTGCATATTGAGAGGGAATGTAAATGAAACTCCAAAGATAATGCCTGGAATGGGTGTTATATTGCTCATGTACCTCCTTTTAATCAAGCCTCCACTCACTGGAAAACTTAAGGAGAACCGTCCCAATCAAATATTCATTTTCAATTTCAAACAGTTGTGATTTTACACATACTTCTTGCTGAAAGCCCAGGTAATAATGCCCACTGTACACAGTAAGCGTGAACACACTGTACAAGTTGAGTGACAAAAAGAATTTCAGAAGAAGATTCATTATAATTCCACCTACATAGAATCTTACGTTTAATCTGCCACACAGACTATGAGAGAATAAAGTGTCACATATTGACAAAACATCACCGCCTTTAATCTGGCCAACTTCATGAGTGTGTCATTTACCATCTCTGACAAATCCATCATTTCGTTGAGAACAGTCCTGTCTGTAAGAGATTCCAATATACTCCATAGCAATTATCTCCACATTCAAGGTAGATATAGGGGAGATGTCAGAGGTAGGTTCTTTACTCAGAGAATGGTCGCGGCTTGGAATGTATTGCCAGAGAGGGTAGTGGAGTCGGCCTCATTAAGGGCATTTAAGTGGCTATTAGATAGGCATATGGATGATAGTATATGGTAGGGGTGGAGGATAGATAGACCTTAGGTTTAGGGTAAAAGTTCGGTGCAACATTGTGGGCCAAAGGGCCCGTGCTGTGCTGTACTGTTCTATGTTCTATTCCACCACACTCAGCCTTCCTTTCTGGTGAATGTCTGAGCTGAAAAGCAGTAGGACTGTGTGTTGTCTCAGTTCAGTTCCCAGTCACCTAGTTTCTGAAACTGTCACACAAGATGATACTAAAACCTATACTACTTCAGTAATGAGTAATGTACCATAAAATGAAGCTGAAATGACACATCTTTTTGAACTGATTCATCAATACCCAAATTTGACGTAATTTGCCCTTGACTGAACCCATGCTTTAAAAGAAATGACTGTGCATGCAAACGGAGGGAGAAAATTTCTACCTACATATGATCACCTCACATGCCAGAAAGTTAGCTTTATTCTACTGACTGCTGTCACAACAGACATAAAATTCCACAACACCCTCCATGTTAAATCAAGTGACAGCTTGGAGTTACCAGTCACACTGGATACAGTGACAACAAGGTGCAGGGCTGGATGAACACAGCAGGCCAAGCAGCATC
>NC_063336.1:118268334-118269577 GCF_021869965.1 Rhincodon typus | reverse complement strand
ACAACAAGGTGCAGGGCTGGATGAACACAGCAGGCCAAGCAGCATCAGAAGAGCAGAGAGGCTGACGTTTCGGGCCTAGACCCTTCATCAGAAAATGGGGAGGGGAAGGGGGTTCTGAAATAAATAGGGAGAGAGTGGGAGGGTGATAGAAGATGGATAGAGGAGAGGATAGGTGGAGAGGAAACAAACAGGTCGAAGAGGTGGGGATGGGGCCAGTAAAGGTGAGTGTGGGTGGGGAGTTAGGGAGGGGATAGGTCAGTCCAGGGAGGACGGACAGGTCAAGGGGGCGGGATGAGGTTAGTCGGTAGGAGATGGAGGTGCGGCTTGAGGTGGGATGAGGGGATAGGTGGGAGGAAGAACAGGTTAGGGAGGCAGGGACGAGCTGGACTGGTTTTGGGATGCGGTAGGGGGAGGGGAGATTTTGAAGCTTGTGAAATCCAACAGCAACTCATATTCCGCTTGGGAACCCTGCAGCCCAATGGTATCAATGCGGATTTCACAAGCTTCAAAATCTCCCCTCCCGCTACCGCATCCCACAACCAGTCCAGCTCATCCCTGCCTCCCTAACCTGTTCTTCCTCCCACCTATCCCCTCATCCCACCTCAAGCCGCACCTCCATCTCCTACCGACTAACCTCATCCCGCCCCCTTGACCTGTCCGTCCTCCCTGGACTGACCTATCCCCTTCCTAACTCCCCACCCACACTCACCTTTACTGGCTCCATCCCCGCCTCTTCGACCTGTTTGTTTCCTCTCCACCTATCCTCTCCTCTATCCATCTTCTATCCGCCTCCCACTCTCTCCCTATTTATTTCAGAACCCCCTTCCCCTCCCCCTTTTCTGATGAAGGGTCTAGGCCCAAAACGTCAGCCTCTCTGCTCCTATGATGCTGCTTGGCCTTCTGTGTTCATCCAGCCCTGCACCTTGTTGTCTCGGATTCTCCAGCATCTGCAGTTCCTACTATCTCTGACTAAAGTTAATCACAGTTCAGTTAACGGCTCCTGGGCTCAGGGAAAGCTGACTAAGGAATGATGGAATACTCTGAAGATACAACCAGGATGAGATTGCCACACCAGGCTGCTGGAAGCCACCTCAGCGCTGGACGGGGAGAAGTCTCCTGTTCCCCATCTATTGCTCCCCCAGATGCTGCCACCGTCAGGCCCTTTTGCTGATGCTTCCCCTCCTTCAGGCGCCTGGGCCTAGCTATGGACCCAGAGCTTCAGCCCAGCCTGCGAGTCCTGGTG
>NC_063336.1:118215962-118267834 GCF_021869965.1 Rhincodon typus | reverse complement strand
ACTACCTTTTGTATGAGCCAGCTGCGAACTATGACCATGCTTCTGACTCTAATTAAAGAAAGCAGCTGGCTATTTAAACAATCATGTGCCTTCTGTGAGTTTTAATTAAACCTATGCTATACCGTAGGAAATTGTTTATGCATTAACACAACTCTGCATTGACTTTTATTTTTAATTTACTTTGGGCATATTTAACTAACGTAACCCAGTGGGATGCATCTTTTATCTCCAAGGCTATGGATCTGTGGCTCATCAAGCATTACCACTTTCCACCTATTATTAATTAACCCTTCAGGTTTTCAGTTCACAGAACAGTTTCCATCATTTATTCTTCTGTGAAACATTAGGTCATTCTTCATTTAGAATCATTGAAGTGGCTCACTGTGATTGAATTTCAGCAAGCAATGGAAAATGGCCTTAAAACTTTAAACAACTTGTACGATAACATTTTGCAATGTTATTTTTAAAGCTAAGCAAAATCCACTTACACCTTTAATATGCAGAAAACACCAGAAATAACAACGAACACCTTACCACCATTGCAACATTGCTAGGCAAATTGCAGCTTCATACTTTTAAATATGTATAAAGTGGACACAATTTTACTCAACTACATGAGTAGTTTAAAAAGAATATTGATTTGCATGTGATAACAAAACATTCCATTTACTATAGTGCCTTTACATTAAAAATTCATGAAGATTTCACTGAAAGCATATGGGAAACAGATATTTAGCCAGGAAAAAAGGGATTATGAGGATGACTGAAAGTGTATGTGACGAGATGGGTGTTGAGATTTTTAAGATTGTCAAATCAGAGAGAGAGAAGGCCAAGTCAAAGTGTCACATGTTTCAAACTTGGAGGCAGTATGTCATTTAAGCTTAATTCTGCTACCACTTCTCAAAGCATCTTTGCTGTCTATTTGAGAGCTGCAATTCCGCTGGGATCTTCCCACATTACCCTGGCAAATGGCCCATTGGTGGTAAGATTCTCATTAGGAGCTGTCACGTAGATGTAAAATAAAATAAACAGCTTTTGTGTTATCCTGTTCAGGCACAGAGGTGAGTGCAATCATTGACACAAAGCCAAATGATTAATCAGGATGTGCACCTAAAAGCTTATTCAAAGGGATAGGTTTTAAAGATGGTTTTAAATTAGGAAAGAAAGTTTCAGAGATTTATGAAAGGAATTTCAAAGAGTAGAGAAGAGGTACCTGCCAGTGGTGAACTAACATAAGAGGGGCATTCATAAAATGTTGAATTAGAGAGATGGATATTTAGGAATTTGTAGAGAGGTTACAGAGAAGGGAATCAAACATAACCTTAGAGGCTTTTAAAGATGAAAAGGACGATTTCAGCTTTGAGGGTTACAAGGAGCATATATAATTTGGGTGATGACTTAATGCTGAATAGGAGAGGTTCCGCAGTGTTTTCGGCAAGTTGGAGTCTTTGGACGAAGGGAAGCCAGCATGAAAATAGTTTCAGTCATTGAACCTGGAAACATGTATCAAGGTTTTTAAGGGACAGAGTTGCTTAATGTTGTTGAGGTGGTTTCAAGCAAATCAGGAGGGGTGAACTGACCCTTTTTTTTGTTCTACTACAGACTTTGCTACGATAGAGTTTGAATATAAAGGGGGGTTAATTTTGCCAATTTAGTTTAAAAACAATTCACTGTGCACAATTCATAAAAAATAAATCAGCCAGGTTCATTCAGTTAACAAGTAAAGAGATAGTGTGATTTCTAAAACTCGCTAACAAGAAGATGCAGAAATTGTTAACCATAGGTTTAAAATGTACAAATGTATTAACCAATCCTAGCACCCTTTATTATTCAATGTTAACGCCAGTGATCTGCCTGAGAAGGAGACCCACTGGTTCACATGTAGTGATGGTATTGACTTAACAACCCAAAAGAAGAATCTGTCCCCCATTGAAGAGGTAATAACCAATCATTTGCAAGAGGCCTCTTTGCACCAGTGACAACTAGGGAGTGTGATGGAATCAATGAAAATGAATTGTTGTTTCTGACTGGAGGCAAACATAAGTGCTGAAATTTCTGCATCTCCTTGTTAGGTGGGTGCCCTCAAAGTAAAGTAAGTGGGGTCTGGGCTTGCTGGGGCCAGTCAGGCAGGTCCTGATGAGGGATATATGTGAGACTGTTCACCTCCAGGTGAAGCTCCCAGCAATGGCCAACCGCAGCAGTGACGCTGCCGAGTTGCAGTTCTCTGATTGCCCTGGGAACTCTTTGGGGATTTCTACAATCCTCAATAGGGTGGCAGCCCTGGCAGCAACACATAGTTGGGGCCTGGATCCCACCGAGTTAAAACAGGTGCCTACCGCCCAACCCTTACCCGCTGCTTTGGCCCTGGTGGCAAAACCCCATCTGCTATTTAAAAATTCCAACCAATGCATTGAGTAGAATATTGTCCACAAGGAATTGATTGCATTTCAAACATCAGAGTGATAGAATGATTGCATAATGTAACTCAAGTTAACTCAAGAAATGTAGAAGCACTGGAAAATAGGAGCTCACCAAGCCCACAGTGCTATTCAACATGATCATGGCTGATCCTTTCTCTCAATGCCATACTCTCTTGTTTGCCCTATACCCGGGACATGTCTAGCTTCTAGAAATATATCCTTTTCTTTCTTAAATATATTCAGTGACTTGGCTTCTGTTCATATGGGTCCCTCCTCTCTCCTCATCTGGGTGAAAGTATTGAGTGATGTAAATAGTTAAATTCAGTGTCCAACCATTTTGTTAATTGAGTGTTGTGCTAATAAGCTTGGTTAGTAATCATTATTTCAAACTGTACTTTAATTCACAAATGCAGAATTTAACCAAGTGACACGTTTGTTGAGCTTTAACTGAATTTCAAGGTTGTGAAGAACATTCTATTGGAGCCTGCAAACAGTTGCACTTGAACACGGGGAAATTTATAACCGTGGAATGCCAACAGAATAAAGCGAATGACTGTGCCCTGCATCCTGGACATGAGATTAGTGCCCAGTTCCAATCTGCAAAATGAGGAGATGCTCGAGTGAGTACCACATGGTATTGCAGCAAGTAGATTGATTCCAGTTTCAGAGTCTTCACATCCATCCCCACTGTGCTGATACCTTCAAATTCTTCCTGTTTAAAAATCTAATGAACCACAAGCTGGAACTACAGTAGTACATACCCTCTTAGCCATTCCCTCCCACACGCAAGCAACTGCTGATTAACTTTTAAGAAAAGTAGGTTTATTTTTACTTTTAGGAGCTATCCTCTGCACAGTACTCAAACACAAATGAAGAGGCAGTTTCACATGTTGTGCAGTTTCCAGTATTTTTTTAACCTGCTGTTTTTGATGGAATTTGCAAACATCTTCTAACATGACATTATAACAATCCAGGAAGGATTAAAGAAGACTCTTGTGACGTAATGATAGTGTCCCTTCTGCTGAGACAGTAGGTCGGAGTTCAAGACCGAACTGCCTGAGGAGTGTGTCAAAGTGTATATGAACAGATTGATTAAATATAACTATAAGCTGAACCAAGGGGTCCTGTGACACAGCAGTAGTATACAGTATCTAACTCGAAACCCGAAGGCCTGGCTCTAAGTCCCACCTAACCATGGAGATGTGTTGTAACATGTCCAAACAGGCTAATTCAAAATACTTACTGCGAGGATTGAAAATATTGAGGTGCACCTTCGGGAGATAACATTGCATTTTAGATGTTAAATGGCCATGAAGCATGTATCAGCTGTCAGTGCCAACATTTTATTTCAGTGTCAGTTTCGATTAAGTCAGAACACTGTGACATGTTAATTCCCACAAAAGGAACACCCCAACTATCTCCATAGCCGCTTGTTTTGAGATTGGTCATTTCTAATTGAAACTCATACGCATTTAACTGAAATAATCCGAGCTTTCTGCAGTCTAACATCATCAGGTTTAGGTTTTTATTTCGAGGTTTTTAAATATTAGTCTTTTCTTTGCAATCTAAGGTTTGGGAATCACAACTTGCTCTGAATTGCATTCTGCTGATTTGGCTTATTGGTGTGTATTTGTTGATTGTTGCTCTGGTGAGGACTGAATCTTTGGAAACTTTGGTGGATGGATCTTAACTTATTCTACCCTGTGGATCAGTGGTGATAGTGGATTAGCTGCTACTGACTTCAACAGAAAGTACAATTGTACAATAACAATGATGAGGAAATAAATCAGATAAAGGAAAGATGTATCCAAGGTGACCAGTCTGCTGCCACCCACCAATTAAAGTTAAGACCCATTGATCAATCTTCTTCAGCTTCATCCTTGGCTTCTCAGGGTGGCATGGTGGCTCACTGGTTAGCACTGCTGCCTCACAGTGCTAGGGACCCAGGTTTGATTCCACCCTCAGGTGGCTGTCTGTGTGGAGTTTGCACATTTTTCCTGTGTCAGCTTGGATTTCCTCCGGGTGCTCCGGTTTCCTCCCACAGTCCAAAGATGTACAGGCTAGGTGAATTGGCCGTGCTAAATTGCCCATAGTATCCATGGATGTGTAGGCTGGGTGGGTTAGCCATGGGAAATGCAGGGTTACAGGGACAGGGTAGGAGTGTGGGTCCTGTTGGGATCCTCTTCGGAGGATTGGTGTGGGCTTGATGGGCTGAATGGCCTGCTTCCCCACTGTAGCAATTCTATGAACATTCCTTCCTCAATCGATGTTACCAAAAACTGCTGAAATCATCAGTCATCTTGCAGCCATCGTCGAAATTATTGATGCAGACCCATCGCTATGTTTGCCTTTATAGCCACTGTATTCTAAAGTAATTTAATGTCAGTAATATCTAGATGTCGCTGCTAAAAAAAGTGCATGCATTGTTTACTTCATGGGTTAGTGAGGATTTATGACATTTCTGAGCAAAGCAGACTTAAATTAAAGATTTTGTTATTTATCACAGTTATATGGTTTCTCACACGCTGAATGAAGTGTTGAAGGTGCATCATAAACTATTTATTTGCCACGGGAACATTGGAAATATCAAGGTGAGAAATTCCACTGGTCCGCCTCGTCTGTCGTCCTCCTGTTATAGCAGCTGTAACTGATATTACATTTCTCTTCCAAATACTTGTCCATTTTGACCTTGGAGAGATTCACGCTCCTTAAATCAAAAAGATCCCGTAATAGGTTGCTCAACCAATCCCACAGCAAAGTCTATAAACGTGAAAAACCACAGATAAAATAATTTTATCCAGTCTGCCCTGTTCCCATGTCAGTGGGCAATTATAAATAACAATAACAATAAACTCCTTTTATAAGCAAATATTTGACTGATTTACCCAAGAGAAATATAAGCAGAAACAAGTAAGATCAAATAGCAGTTTCTTCTTTTCTGAGAAAATTTGTTGCTCTTTTTATTATTTTATTTATATTATTTTGTGGAATGGTTTCTTTGGAATCTCTTGAGAAAAATAACGTACTGATTAACAGGGAGAAGTTCCCTGGTGTAGAAATATATTATTATTGTTCATTCATGGGATTTGGGCAACATTAGCAAGGCCAGCATTTATTGTCCATCCCTAAATGTCCTGCCAAAGGTGGTGGTGAGCTGCTGTAGTCCTTGGGGAGTAGGAATGCTATGAGGAAGGGAATTGTAGGATTGTGACCTGTGTTATTGTTCCCTGTCAGAATGGTGAGTGGCTTGGAGGGGAACATTCAGATGATGGTGTTCTCATATATCTGCTGCCCTTGTTTGACTTGGCAGTAGAGATCGCCGGTTTGGTAAGGTGCAATCAGAAAAGCCTTGGTAAGTTACTGCAGTGCATCTTTCAAATAGTGCACACTGCTGGCACTGTGCATCAGTACTGAAAGAAGTGATTGGTGAGAGTAGGGGATGGCTGCTCTGTCCTGGATAGTGTAAAGCTTCTTGAATGTTATTGAAGCTACACTCATCCAGGCAAGTCTGGAATATTCCATCACACTCCTGTCTTGTGCCTGTAGATGGTCAGTAGGCTTTGGGAATTGTGCCTGTAGATGGTCAGTCGGCTTTGGGGATTGTGCCTGTAGATGGTCAGCAGGATTTGGGAATTGTGTCTGTAGATGGTCAGTCGGCTTTGGGGATTGTGCCTGTAGATGGTCAGTAGGCTTTGGGAATTGTGTCTGTAGATGGTCAGTAGGCTTTGGGGATTGTGCCTGTAGATGGTCAGTCGGCTTTGGGGATTGTGCCTGTAGATGGTCAGTAGGCTTTGGGAATTGTGTCTGTAGATGGTCAGTCGGCTTTGGGGATTGTGCCTGTAGATTGTCAGTCGGCTTTGGGAATTGTGCCTGTAGATGGTCAGCAGGCTTTGGGAATTGTGTCTGTAGATGGTCAGTCGGCTTTGGGAATTGTGCCTGTAGATGGTCAGTAGGCTTTGGGAATTGGAGGTGGGGGTTGTGTGGTGACTGCCCAGTGGTTTTATCACTGGACTATTAAACTACAGACCCGGCTAATGTTCTCAGGACGTGAGTTCAAATCCCACCAGTGGCAGATGGAATTTGAATTCATTAAAAAAAAATCTGGAATTATGAGTCTACCAATGACCATGAAATAGTTGCCAATTTTGGGGGAAAAATCTAGTTCACTAATGCCCTTTAGTGAGGGAAATTGCCATTCTTACCTGGTCTGACCTACGTGTGACTCCAGACACACAGCAATCTGGTTGACTCGCAATTGCCCGCTGGGCAATTAAGGATGGGCAATAAATACTGGCCTAGCTAGCAACGCCCATGTCCTGTAAATGAATAAAAAATACAGTTACCTGCTGCAGGATTCCTTGCCTGTGATCTTGCCTTGCAGCCACCGTATTTGTATGGCTCATCCAGTTCATTTTCTGATCAGTGGTATCCTCAGGATTCTGATGAGGGATTCAGTGATGGTAGTGCAATTCAATGTCAAGGGACAATGGTTATATTTTCTCTTGTTGGAAATTGTCATTGCCTCAGCATTTGTGTGATGTGAAACGTACTGAGTATTACCCGGGTCTTGCTGCTTGTAGTCTTCTACTGCTTCAGTTTCTGAGGAGTCACAGCTGGTGCTGCATGTGGTAGAATCATTGGTAAACCTTCCCCAGTTCTGTCCTTAGGTGGAAAGGAGGTAATTAATGAAACAGCTGAAGATGGTTGGGCCGAGGTCACTAGTGTGAGGAACTGGACCCATTTAGCTCAGTGGTAATATCCTTCCCTCTGGACTAGGAAGCCCAGGTTTATGTCCCACCTGTTCCAGAGGTGTAATAACATTACTGAACAGGTTGATTAAAAGTTATCCGTTCTGAGGAAGCCAGAAGCTCCTCATTAGTATGGTGGTTAGTATCCCCACCTGTCACATAGGAAACAGAGGTTCAATTCCCTACTGGCTCCTTGTTGAATGGAAATAAAGCTGTGTTTTTAAAGGACTCTTGTGGTGCATTGGTAGTGTCCCTGCCTCTGAGCAAGGGGCCCCAGGTTCAAGTTCCACCTGCTCCCGAAGTGAATTAAAATGTCTCTGAACAGGCTAATTAGAAAATATTTACACTGAGGAACTCCTACAAATATATTCTGGAGCAGAGATGACTGACCTCCAACAACCACATCATCTTCCTTTGTGCTAGGCATGATTCCAATTCAGGGAAAGTTTTCTCTCATTTCCCATTGAATTTTAGAACTTCAGGTGAGTCACCGTGCCTCGCTGTGAAGGATTCAGTTTCCTTTATATTGATTGACTGTGCCTGGGCTTGGAGTGTGGAAAAAACTCCTTAGTAAATCTCATTATGTGTCCATTTGTGTTAGCAGATTATTTTTCCCGCAAGATTAGCCAGTACATCTTTTGCCTCTGCAAGTAACAGGTCAGCTATTGTGCAGACTGTTAAATATTGCCATAGAAATACGAGATTTGACAAATAATTACATTAAAATATCAATTACCATTGTTTCAATCTCAAGATTGTTTATAACTGAACCAATATATATTCAAACTGGCCATTCTGCTTACAAGGTTCATAGTTCCTTGAAAGTGGAGTCGCAGGTGGATAGGATAGTGAAGAAAATATTTGGTATGCTTGCATTGAGTATAGGAGTTGCAAGGTCATGCTGCAGCTGTACAGGACATTGGTTCAACAACTTTTGGAATGCTGCATGCAGTTCTGTTCTCCCTGCTATAGGAAGGATGTTGTAAAACTTGGAAGGGTGCAGAAAAGATTTACAAGGATGTTGCCAGGGTTGGAGGGTTTGAGCTATAGGGAGAGGCTGAATAGGCTGGGGCTATTTTCCCTGGAGTGTCGGAGGCTGAGGGATGACCTTTTTGAGGTTTATAAAATCATGAGGGGCATAGATAAGGTGAATAACAAAGGTATTTTCCCTCGGGTAAGGGAGTTCAATACTAGGGGCCACATTTTTAAGTGAGAGGAGAAAGATTTAAAAGGGACCTAGAGGCAACCTTCTCATGCAGAGGGTGGTGTGTCTATGGAATGAGGTGCCAAAGGAAGTGGTTGAGGCTGATACAATTACAACATTTAAAAGACATTTGAATGGGTGTATGAATAGGAAGGGTTTAGAGGGATAGGGGCCAAATGCTGGCAAATGGGACTAGATTTATTTAGGATATCTGGTCAGCATGGACGGGTTGGACAGAAGGGTCTGTTTTCATGCTGTCCATCTCTCTAAGACTATATGACTTTAATTATTTTATTTATTTCATTTATCTTCTCTCTGCTGTTTGTCTGCTGAAAATTTTGTCCATGATTAAAGTTTCATTGGAACCAGGCAGTCCACTGATATTCCACACAAATGCATAACTAATCTCAATCATGTCCTTACCCAGCATCTACACATGTACACTTGCACAATGGAGAGAGCAGACGGCCCCCTTGGAGGTTTGTGGAAAAGTGGAGGTGAGAAAGATGCAGGTTTTAGCAAGAGAAGAAGGAAGGCACAAAGCTGGCTGATGTAACCCAGGGGTCTTGAACACAAATGTAACATCTCTTCAAATTGAAGTCCAGCTATCTCGGCACAGTTTGGTATTTAACCTGTAACTTGCTGAATGATTTATCAATTCGTTGGGAAAAGTCACTGAGATGTGGCAGCAGCTCTTCCCATTCAAGTATGTGAAGGCTGCAAAATCAGCAAAGTCTTATTTCTATCAGTCGATTCTTTCTTACCTGAAGGGACCTCAGAATCCATGTGAAATCATCAAGAGTATAATCGCAACTGCTTTTCAGATTCTGTAAAATGTGATCATGAGCAGAAGTGTGATCAACAACCATGTCGGTAGCCTCCAGCATTGCGTCTTTGGAAAGTAGAAGTTACTATTAGCACGTTCATTAGTCTCTTACTGAAAGCATTATGTTGTCTCATGATATATCACAGCTTTAAGTGTCTGTTGACTGACAGATAACATAGAACTCAGTCACTCCTCCACAAGTTTTTACCCTTTTTACCACCACCCACATTTTGCAAATTAGATTCAATTCCTTCTTATTGACCTTGAGTGATCTAAGGGTGTCATGCTTGAGAAATCAGGTTAAAGGTGTTTGCATGTTGTGTAGGCAGCCTACAACTCTAACTCAAAGCAAAACGACGCTGAGCTGTTGGGTCGATCCATTTATTCACTGAAGGAATGCAGGGCCGAGAGGCCTAGGCTGGGATTTTAGGAGAGTATTACAGTTTCTCGGAACAGTGCCAGTGAAGCAGCAGGCCTGCCTTCCCTGAGTGAGACAGTTTTATATTCATATAATGTATATGTGCTGGCAGGATCCGAAAACACGACATCACAAAAATCAGTTTATATCTTATAATGTTGATGTTCCTGCAAGATTTTAGTACATAAAATGATAGTCAAAGGCAATCCATATGTTAATGTTGAGTAATCTGCCATGTGATCTTACTTTACAAAAGTGACCCCCTGATTGTGCCACAGTGATGGAATGTTGCTTTCAAATGTGAATTCAGTTACTTTAAAATACACTGACCTGGGTGTTTAGGCAATTAGAGCTACGAGCTTGTGCAGAGCAAGGTCCCGCAGCAGCAATAAAGTGAATGAGCAGTTAATTTTTTTTTATTATGATATGTGGACAGAACATTAGGAGAACTCTTTGTTTCTTCTTTGAATTGTGCTTTAAGCTTCACTATGACAGGAAGTCCAAGCCTTGGTTTAACATTACGTCAGAAGGAATGAAACTCCAACGGCACTCCTCGACCAGTCTGTATGAATTGGGGATTGATTCTACATCCTTTTGACTCAGAGATGAATGTATTCTGAACTGTTCTTTCAGGTCTAACCCAGATCTTGTTGTTAAACCTGTTAATGAAAGTGATGCTGTTGTTGCTTGCCTATGCATGTACCATCCACAAGATGCACTGCAGAAATTCACCAAAGATCCTCAGACAAATCCTTCCAAACCCACGACCGCTTCTATCTAGAAGGACAAGGGCAGCAGACATATGGGAACACCACCACCTCCTAGTTCACCTCCAAGCCACTCACCATCCTGACTTGGAAATATATTGCTGTTCCTTCACTATCACCGGGTCAAAATCCTCCAATTCCCTTCCTAATGGCATTTGAGTCAACCCACAGCAGCTGGACCTTAGCGGTTCAAGAAGACAGCTCACCACCACTTTCTCAAGGGCAACTAGGGATGGGCAATAAATGCTGGCCCAGCCGGCGATGCTCACATCCCACAAAATGAATAAATAAAAAAAATGTAGAGGTTGAGTGCCAACTCTCAGACACCTCTACCAATCTCACACTGATCATGGGTCCACCACTGAACACCAACCTATTTCTTTAACTGTGGTTACTTCCAGGGCTGTCACTGACCTCATCTCCACTTGAGACCTCTCCACCACAAATTCCCATCTCACAGGCTCCAACCTCATGTCCCTCAACCCCTCCCCCCGACTACAGCCTGCTTCTGCCTCCTTCCCAAAATCCCCAACAGGACTGCCCTGGCAGACCCATCATTTCAGCCTGTTCCTGCCCCATGGACTTTATGTCTTCCTATCCTGACTCTATTTTTCTCCCCTTGTTCAGTCTCCTCCCACTTATGTTTCTGATTCTTATTACACTGTGTATCAGTTCCACAATTTCCAGTGTTCTGCCCTACTGCCTCCTATTCACCATGGATGTGCAATGCCTCTAAAACTATCCATTAACCATATCTCTCTGTTTCCTATCCATCAGCCAATGTTGTATTCACATTCCTACTGTCCCTTTTATTCCATGATTTATAACTTCCTCCTAAGTCTATTGTGTGGCACTGTGACAAACACTTTTTGAAAGTCCATGTTCACCACATCAGCAGCCCTGCCTTCATCAACTTTCTCTGTACCTCTTCAAACAAAACATTTAAATATTATATTTGCAGTTCTCCATTCCTCTGGCACCACCACTGGATCGAGGGAAGATAGAAAGACTGTGGCCTGAGCCTTTACAATTTCCACACTCACTTTTTCAATATCTTTGGTCCTGGTGCCTATCAGCTTGAAGCAACTTTCAGCTGGTCCAATATCTCCTCCTGATCCATTTTAAATCCTTCCAGGATCTGCGTTTGCTCCTCTGTAGCCGTGCCCTGGGCAGCACCTACCTCAGAGGCAAAGACAGATGCAGTGTATTCATTTATTTCCATGGGTACATCCCCTTTTTGGTCCCTAATCAGCCCTACTTCTCCTTTTTGCCTCATTTTTACTATTGATGTGATTACAGCAGACTTTGGGATTTCCCTTTCAGTTACCTGCCAGTGTTTTTTTCGTATAATCCCTCTTTGCTTCTTGTGTTTGTGTTTTCACTTCCTTTCAGTATTCAGCTTGGTTCTCAGCTATACTTACTACCAGGCCCCTGTCATAAACACATTTCTTCTTAAACAGTTTCTATCTCCTCTCTCATCTGGGGTCCTCTGGATTAGTTTGTCCCATCTTTCCCTTTTTAAGGAGTATGGCCTGATTGTGCCTCTTTGAAGGTTCACCTACTGTTTCTCCCACCAGCCTCTGGCTGGAGTCTGGCCAGCCCTGCTCTGTGCCATCTGCCTCTTCCAGCATTTTGTGCAGACTGGTATTAGTAGCAACTCTCCTAGCTTCCACACCCCTGCTGAGTTAGTTTAAACTTCCCCCAGTAGCAAAATACTCTGCATGGAACTCAGTCCTGGCTGAGACCAGGCACAATTCACCTGGTTTGTACAGGTGTCATGACCCATACAGCTTGTCCCAGTGGCTCAGGAATCTACACCGTACACCCTCTTTCTAACTACATATTCACCTGTCTAGTCCTCCTATTTTTGTACTCACCAGCATGTGGATGAATCTAGAGAATAGTAGTAAAGAGGTCCTGCTTTCTAACTGTCTACCTAGCTCCCTAAATTCTAATTGCAGGACCATTTCCCCCTATATCATTATCACCAATGTGGAGTACAGCCTCTGGCTGTTTACGTTTGCCTGGAAAAATATCATTCTGTAGCCATTCTAATACCCCCTTGACTTTTACACCACTGAGACAACAAACCATCCTGGAGTCTCATTTATGGACCAGAAACACTTGTCTGTTGCCCTAACTAGAGAATCCAAGTATTTGTATCAGTATTGCCTTTCCACTCTTCATCCTCTCCTCTGGTACAACTGTGGAAGCTGCAGACTTATCTCTTGCTGAACTCCTCCCAGCACTGATCAGTATCCAAAATGGAGAAGCAGATAGTGATGGGACCTTTGGAGAGTCCTGCATTACCTGCCTGCTTTCCTTCAAGTGCCTAGTGGTCATCCATTGCCTATGTCCCCTGCTTGCCCCGAATCTCAGCTTCACAGATGCACCTCAGTAACTCTAGCTTCTACTTGGAGTCAGAAGACTGGAGCTGAAACTCTTACAACTGGTGATGCTTCCTGCATATGGTGTTGTCTGAGTCACAAAAAATGTCTAAGACTCCCTGCATGCCCCAGGATGAGCATTATGCTTGGTTGAGCTATCCTGCTGTAGCTTGACCTTAAACTTTTAGGTTACTTTTCTTATGTTAACTTAATTTAACCTCATACTTGTACAATTAACTATAAAAATTTAATAAGAGATAAAAGAAATAAGAGATTAGTAGAAAGTAGCATTGCACCACCTTTACTTCCTCTACTGTAAATTCCCACTATGTCTATAGTTGATTAATGGCGATCCAGCATGTTGACTGTGGAATGTTCCACTGCTGGTGCTACTGAAGTTCAGGGTAAGTGGTCAGAACCTTTTTTTGTTAGAGACCTATGCAACATGTTATACAGAGGGATCTTGGGGTGCAAGTCTATGACTCCCTGAAAGTGGCAACACAAGTGAATGAGGTGGTAAAGAAAGTATATGGCATGCTTGCCTTCATTGGTCCAAGCATTGAGTATAAAGGTTGGCAAGTCATGTTGCAGTTATATAAAACTTTACTACGGCCATATTTGGAGTA
The DNA here is from genome assembly GCF_021869965.1 of Rhincodon typus. NCBI lineage: Eukaryota > Metazoa > Chordata > Chondrichthyes > Orectolobiformes > Rhincodontidae > Rhincodon > Rhincodon typus. The sequence goes on along the minus strand of NC_063336.1, from coordinate 118,254,438 downwards.
TTGTGTGTATTTCTGTCACCACACTACTGGAAGGATGTGGAGGCTTTGGAGAGGGTGCAAAGGTAGTTTACCAGGACGTTACCTGGATTGGAATGTATTAGCTATAAGGAGAGTTGGACAGACCTGCATTGTTTTTGCGAGAGTGTCAGAGGCTGAAAGGCAACTTGATAAAAGTTTATAAAATTATGAGAGGCATGGATAGGATGGATCGTAAGAGCCTTTCTCCCGGGAGGGAAATGTCACATATTAGGGTCATAGGTTTAAGGTGAGGGGAAAGTGTAAAGGAGATGTGTGAAGCAGGTTTTTGACACAGAAGTGCCTGGAATGCACTGCCAGGGGAGATGGTAGAAGCAGATACAATAGCAAAGTTGAAGAGACATTTAGACAGAGATATGAACAGGCAGGGAATAGAGGGTTTACAGACCATGTGCAAGCAGAAGGGATTAATTTAGAATGGCATCATGGTCAATGCAGACGTGGTAGGCTAAAGTGCCTCTTCTTGTGCTGGACTGTTCTATGTTCAATGAATTTTGCCTACCATTTATCAGCTATAGTCTGGATTTTGTTCAGATCCGATGAGATGTTGTTATTGGAGAGTTTGTAAATGGAGCTGAATGCTGTGGGATCATTCAAAAACAGCTCATTGCTGACCTTCTGACATATGAAAGTTAATTGATGAAGCAGCTGAAAGCAGTTCTGCTCATCAACTCAAACATTACCGCTGCCTTTCATTGATCTTTTTGTGCACATTGTCCTTTTGCAAAAAAAAAGCTCTGTTGTCCAATAGCTCTTAAGGCCCATCACAATGAAGTAAGACTGTAATTTCTCCAGAAAACACCAGCAAGGGCAATACTAAATTCAGTGACAGTGTTAGTGCAGGCATTTGTGCCTGTGCATCAGGAATATGTAGAGGTGATTGCTAGAGATTTACAAGAATGGGAACTAAAGATTCACCTGGTTAGTCCCAGCATTAGGAAATACCTCTCCACTCCTTTTTCAAATCTTTGTCAGAGACTTATCCAATTATGTCTTTAACATGCCGATATGATCAATTCCCTCTGCTCTTTAGATAATACATTTAAGACAGTCACTGCCTCTATGTGATTCTATGTAAGTTGTTTTTCAGTTGGAGTTTGATTTGTCGTACAATTTGCAATTATGTTCAGGAATTTTCATGAATGCCCACTGTAAGTTCAATGGAAATCCTGTGAAAAAGTGGATACAGACAATTTTTTGGGAAATTCTATACCATTTATCATGTTGGTATCGGCTGTTAAATATTTCCATTAAAAATGCCCACGAGCCACTTAAACATTCTCAGCTCTATAGGAACAAAGGTACTTGTTTAGCTTTGGGCTCTGCTCCTTTGCCCAGACTGCCAAGATCCTATATGCTGTTATAGATTGAGCACATATGAATTGTCTTTTTAATACATTATACAACCCAAATTGATTTCGAGAAAGTATTTGTATTTGTATTTGTATTATTAAGTTAATGCATTTGTATTTGTACCAAAAAACTTTGCGCAGTGTCATGCTTCTAATGCAGTTCATTGAAGGAATTTGCTGTACTTTTGACAAAAGATGAATTATGACACAAATTAAGATTGATATGAGAAAAAGCTGAGGCAGCAACAACTTAATGACTGAGCGAGAACACTTACAGCAGGAGAATGAAATGCTGCCAGATATTGGGTCCTACGGATTTACTTGCAAGCAATTCTTTAGTATGTTCCAAAGCACTTCATGAGCTAATAATGAGCAAGGTTTGGCTGACAATTTGTACCTAGTAAACAAATGTCTGTACCCTATAGTGGAGGTAAGGAGAAAGTGGCATGTGGCCTAATTTGAAGCAGTGTATGAAAATTGTGAAAAATAGCAACACATGCAAACAATCTTTTAAATTGTTCCCAGCTATTGGCTAAAATGTGGCCCATCTAACAGAGATTGTATTGATTTAACATTATAGGATTATTTGTTGGGATTGGATTAAATTTTCCTCAGTTCACTAATAGATTATTAGATAAAATAATGGAACTTTTTGGAAGAGTGGAAAGGAGAGGTGCTGTTGAAGTGGTACCTCGATTGCAATTTAGTTAAATACGAAGCAACAATTTATATTTATATAGCACCTTTAATACAGTAAAATAATGTAAGGAATGCATGCCTTCTCAAATAAACAATGACACTGAACCACATTAAATATTCAGTTAGATGACTAAAACATTGATCAAAGAGGTAGGATTTAACAAACGTATTAAAGGAGGAAAGTGAGGTAGAGCTTAGGTCCTAGGAGTTGAAAGGATGGTCACCAATGGGGGGGGCTGACTCATGGGAACATTGCAAAGGCCAGAATTCCTCTGTCATAAGTTCTCTTACTCAGTCAGTCAGTAATTACTGCCTCAGTTTCTATTTACATCCAACTTAATTTGTGTCATAGTTCACCCTCAGTCAAATGCGTAGAGCTGGGGAGATCGTGGAACGAGAGGAGGTCACAGAGATAAGAAGGAGCATGCCATCGACAGATTGGAAAACATGGATTTTGAAGTGAAGATATTGTTTAATCAGGGGCCAATGTCCTTCAGCAAATATAGGGGTTACAGGGGAATGAGACTTGGTCTGAGTTTAAGTCACAGACAGTAGTCTTCTGGATGACCTTAACAGAGGGTAAAATGTGGGGTAACAGGCAAATGTGTGTTGGGGTCATCAGGTCTAGAGATAGCAAAGGTATGAATGAGGGTTTCAGCAGTAGATGAGCTGAAACTGAACGGGTGCCAGGAAATGCAGTGATGTTATGGAGGTGGAAATAGTAGTCTTAAACCTGATACAATATGTGATTAGAAACTCATCTTGGTCAAATGTGACATCAAGATTGCAAAGATACTGATTAAATCTCAGACTGCTGCTGGGGAGAGATGGCAATGGGAATATAGTTCGGAGTGGGGAATGAAAACAATGGCATTGGTCTTCCCAATATTTAATTGGAGGAAATTTCTACTCAGCCCCTTGCTGTTCACAGACTGCCCCCAGAAACCCCTTTCAGGTTCCTCATCAGGATTGGATTCATCATTTAAAAAGGGAAGGTTGCATGTTTTGAAATGCAGGTTGCAAGCCTAGTTAGGTCCACTGTCAGACAGCCCCCTGTCCCCCTCCCCAAAAAGGACACCCTCCAAATGCTTCCGCCATCTGCAATCCTCCTCCGACACTTCCACCATCTGCAATCCGACCCCACCACCAAAGACATCTTTCCCTCCCCACCCTGATCTGCTTTCCGGAGGGACCACTCTCTCCGTGACTCCCTTGTCCGCTCCACACTCCCCTCCAGCCCCACCACACCCGGCACTTTTCCCTGCAACCGCAGGAAGTGCTATACCTGCCCCTACACCTCCCCCCTCACCCCCTTCTCAGGCCCCAAGAAGACTTTCCACATCAAGCAGATGTTCACCTGCACATCTGCCAATGTGGTATACTGCATCTGCTGTACCCGGTGTGGCCTCTTCTACATCGGGGAAACCAAGCGGAGGCTCGGGGACCGCTTTGCAGAACACCTACGCTCGGTTCGCAATAAACAACTGCACCTCCCAGTCGCGAACCATTTCAACTCCCCCTCCCATTCCTCAGACGACATGTCCATCCTGGGCCTCCTGCAGTGCCACAACAATGCCACCCGAAGGTTGCAGGAACAGCAACTCATATTCCGCTTGGGAACCCTGCAGCCCAATGGTATCAATGTGGATTTCACAAGCTTCAAAATCTCCCCTCCCCCTACCGCATCCCAAAACCAGCCCAGCTCGTCCCTGCCTCCCTAACCTGTTCTTCCTCCCACCTATCCCCTCCTCCCACCTCAAGCCGCACCCCCATCTCCTACCTACTAACCTCATCCTGCCCCCTTGACCTGTCCGTCCTCCCTGGACTGACCTATCCCCTCCCTAACTCCCCACCTACACTCACCTTTACTGGCTCACTCCCCGCCTCTTCAACCTGTCTGTTTCCTCTCCAACTATCCTCTCCTCTATCCATCTTCTTTCCGCCTCCCCCTCTCTCCCTATTTATTTCAGAACCCTCTTCCCCTCCCCCATTTCTGATGACAGGTCTAGGCCCGAAACGTCAGCCTTTCTGCTCCTATGATGCTGCTTGGCCTGCTGTGTTCATCCAGCCCTGCACCTTGTTGTCTCGGATTCTCCAGCATCTGCAGTTCCTACTATCTCCCCTCACCCTCCAAATGGGCCTGCAAATGGCAGGCTCTTGTTCCAGGCAGAGCTGCCTCCATTTTATCCTGGGTGCATGCTGGGCAGGTGTGGCAGCAGCTTCTGTTTACCAAGAGCCTGCTCCCACTTGCGGTGCTGCTTGGCCTGGAAAGAGCAGGCAGAAACCATGTCCCTTCACTAGCCTGAGCAAAACCCCTAAGGTCATGACTTGCAGTTTCTAGGTTCTCTGCTTTTTTTAATCCCCTCAGTTGTTCTTCCCGATTTTTCTTGATGATACAAAAGGGGTTCTCAGATTTCAGAGAAAAGTCAGATGTAATTGAACCCAAATATGAATAACTAATGCCAACTGGGAGAGTAGAATTCTCACCTTGTTCTGGCGAGAAAGGTGGGCAATTATGGAGAAAACAAAAAACATTAGAAGCTCAATGTTGAGAAAAGTTTTCATGATTCCCCTTTGAGCTTTAAATGGTGACGTCAGAATCCTGTCGGTGCAGAGGTTAGGAAGGGTTAGTTGTTTGTCAACTGCAGATGGATGAGGGGCATTGAGTGAACATGATGGATTCAATGTTGAGAATTGAGGCCCATGAGACTTGGTGAAATGAGTGAGTGATGGCACCGTTAGAGAGAGTGCTGGCCCTGTCAGCGTGAGCCAGCAGAGAGAACATGGCGGCACTCAGCCTCCAGAAGGTTATTGACTTTCTTTCAGCCCTGCTGCGAGCACTGCTTAACCCACAACACAGTACTGCCCCGGGTTACAATTTGGCTCCAGACTGGGCTCGGCCTGGGGGCATGGCCACCTGTAGCAGCTCACAGAGAAAAGGACAGTCTTCTTCTCATCCAGTGGAGCCACTAGCAGCTTCAGGTCCCTGTCCCTGAAGGAGAGAGCAAGCTTTCTTTTCCTCTGTGCCATGGTCTTTGTGATATTCAAACACCACAATGTGAACAGACCACTTTCTGGCTGGCAGCATCTGAGGTGATGTGCAGTTGTGCTTTAGATATGGCTGCAGTGGCATTAATGCCAAGAGCTTCATGGATCAGTGAGCACTTCTGCCTCTGAGAGCACCTCTGCACAACTCCCCCTTAAGTGGAGCCAGGACCCAATGGCATGTTTAATGAAGTGAAGAATAGAAGGTTGAGTGAGAAAAGTCACTCTGAGCCATGGTTATGCCCCTTGAATCAAGTTAATTTTGATTTGATTCATTATTATCACATGTACCAAGATACAGTGAAAAGTATTGTTTTGTGTGCTATCCAGAAATATCATACCTTACATAGATATCAGATATCTATCAATATTAAAGCCAGGTTTGTGTGGTGACCAAACCTACAGATTTTATTATTAATGCAATACATATTGCACATATTAATAATAGTGATTGGAATAAGTATGTTATTAATGGATGTTTTATTATTATTAATTATTACAATAATAACATTAATAATGTCTAGTTTCAGACACCCAGGTATAGGAAGGATATTATTAAGCTTCAGAGTGATCAGAAGAGATTTACCAGGATGTTGCCAGGTATGGTTGGTTTGTGTTATGAAGAAAGGCTGGATAGGCTGGGACTTTTTCACTGGAGTACAGGAGGTTGAGATGCGATCTGATGGAAGTTTTTAAAATAATGAGGGGCATAGATAGAGTTGATAGTAGTTGTCTTTTCCCTAAGATGAGGGATTTCATGACTAGAGGGGACATTTTTAAGAGGAGAGGAGAGAGAGATTTAAAAAAGACATGAGGGGCAAATTTCTTTTACACAGAGGGTGGTTCATGTGTGGAATGAACTTCCTGAGGAAGTGGTGGATGCGGGTACAATTACAACATTTAAAAGACATTTGGATAAGCACATGAATAGGAAAGGTTTGGAGGGATATGGGCCAGGAGCAGGCAGGTGGGACTTGTTCAGTTTGGGATTATGTTTGGCAAGGACTGGTTGGATTGAAGGATCTGTTTGTATGCTGTATGACTCTATGTAAAATTGTAAATAACAATAGTAAGCAAGCTGTGTTCCAGTGGCTAGGCAGTTCTGATATTCTGTACATAACTTTAATGTTGTCTTAGTGGAATTGTTCAAATTTTAGTTCCATGTTCTTGAACCACGGCCAGAATGAAACTGATTCCTGAACTGCACCCAGTTGATATGGGCTCCAACCCAGCATTCCTGTCTCAGGTGAATGATCATTGTTCACATTTAAGGTCAGATTACGACCAGTGTTGGAGCCCCATTGTGCAAGATAATCATGGTATAAATAGCTGGCTTAGAAACAAAGGGGATCCATCTCTCTGAGCAACCAAGGTTTTAAAAAAAGCAACAAAGTCATTGCTGTGTCTGGAAGATTGCAAAGCCGAGGTTAATTTGAGAAAGGCTGTGCAGAAGTACATTGCACCGTGTATCTATAACAGTGACTCAGGTACCTAGACATTGGATGGCGCAATACTAGGTCAGTGCACACTATATGCACCTGAAGGGACAAGCACACTTCCTACTGACTTAGTGTAACTCCTCACCACCACAAACTGCTCTTCCATCCTTTTCCATCAGAGTCAATCCCCCCCTTTGTCTCATTGCAAGAAAAATGGGTCCATCTCACAGGCTGAAGTCGCCACACCACTCTGATCAATCTCCCTGTAATCCTTCGATAGTGTGCACTTGACGTGCAGGACCTGACTATGGCCCAATTCTCTTTGTTCACCACGGGGAAACTGCATGGTTGCAAAGGTAACTCACCAGTTTTACAAGGACAACACGCCAAGTGTTGGTCTGCCAGTTGAGTACCAGTTCTGAGCCTCGGGGTAATCATAGGTGCTAGGTTGGCTATGAGCTGTCATCTAACAGTGGTGGTCCAGAGTCTGTCTTGAGCACTGAAGTTTTACCTGCTGCACATTTGGAGAGGAAAATTCATTTTTTTTAATATACCTTTTAGGTGAAAGCTTTCCCTTGAATCCCCCAGTTGGACTGCATACATACTTCTCTTTTTTAACTTCCTGGGGTGTGGATATTGCTGGCAAGGACTAGCATTCCTTCCCAATGCCTACATGCTCCTCAAGGAGCAGTTAAGTGTCAACTGCATTGCTGTGGGTCTGGAGTCACGTGGAGGCCAGACCAGGTAAGGACAATAGATTTCTTTCCATCAAGGACATTGATGGACCTAATGGGTTTTTACAACAATTAGTGACAGTTTCATGGTCACCATTACCAAGGCTAGTTTCCTAATCCAGATCTGTTAATTGGATTGAAATGCCAGCAGTTGTCACGATGGGATTTGATCCTGTGTTCCCAGAGTATTAACCTGGGCTTCTGGATTACTAGTCTAGTGATAGTACCACCACACCAACAGCTCCCCTAATCTTCGTTGTGCCAGATCCAATATTTGCTGCATTTGGCACAAAAAAGGACCGACATTTGTATTGTCCCAGATTTTCTGATGGCAAGCCGTTTGTTACTCCAGTGTAAGTGAGAATTTCACATGGCCACCCTACGTAATCCATAGCGTAGCGTACTGTGAAGGAATTGCCTGGGAAATTGAATTTTCCACTTGGCAATTCTTCTTCACTTGGAGTTCTCTGAAAGTCATCGTTTTAAATCAAAGAATTTGGAAGGTTCCGATGAAGTTAAAACAGTTAGTTACTCAGGGAAAGTTAGATGATCAAATCTAACTCCAGAGTAACCGTTAAACTGACGGTACTGAACATACTTACCTTACACACACCTGACTACAGCTTCCAGACCATCTCCAGCCCCCAGGGTCAGACACGCCCACCCCAATCCTCTCCTCGAGACCATCTTACGCACTGAACCAGAAAACCCCTCCCATTGCTGGATATCCCAAACAGCCAATGAAATGTGTTTGCAGTTTGTCACTCTCCTAATGTAGGAATCACTGTGGCCAATTTGTGGACATCAAGTTCCCACTAACACGGGAAGGTAATGATCCAATAAAATTAATTTGGTAATGTTGTTTGAAAGATAAATATTGACCAGGACAACAGAGCCCCTGGTCTTCTTTAAAGCATTATCTAAGAAGGATTTTACTGTAGAGGGCAGACTGAGACTTGATTTAATGGCTCTCCAAAGATCCTCAGACAGCACCTTCTAAACCATAGCCACTTACATCTAGAAGGATGACAGCAGCAGATACATGGGTACACCACCACCACCAAGTTCCCCTCCAACACCGTTCCTTCACTGTCGCTGGGTCAAAATCCTGGAATTTCCTCCCTAATGGCATTGTGGGTCAACCTACAACAGGAGGACTGCAGCGATTCAAGAAGGCAGCTCACCCCCACCTTCTCACGGGCAACTAGGGATGGGCAATAAATGCTGGCCAGCCAGCGATGCCCACATCCCACGAATGATTAGAAAAAAAAATTCATGGGAACACCACCATCCTGACTTGGAAGTATATCCCTGTTCCTTCAGTGTTGCTGCGTCAAACTCCTGGAATTCCCTCCCTAAGAGCATTTGGGTCAACCTATAGCACATGGACTGCAGTGGTTCAAGAGCGCAGCTCGCCACAACCTTCTCAAGAGGCAACTAGCTATAAACGTTAAAACAGGCAGCCATGCCCACATCCCACAAATGAATAAATTGAACAGAAATTTGAAACATGGTCAGTTTGAGAGCTGCAGATCCTCAGGACTGCACTGGAATGTCAGTCTTGTCTTCTGTGCTCAAGTTTCTGACGTGGATCACTTAGAAGTAAAAATTCAGCAAAGGAGGTCAGCGCCATGATTTTAATGGCTGTTGTCCCCTCCTCTATGATTTCTCACCTTAGCCTTTCTCTTTTCACTAGACCTAGGACATAGCTAGCATCTTTCAGTTGGCAAAAGCATTGGACTAGCGACAATTTAACGAGCGGTACTCCTTGGGGAGTAAAGGAAATCATCCAACATGTAATTAATACAGAAGGAGACAAGTAGGAACATTCACTTGGACTACTGACTTGAATTTTGGAAGTCAACAGGCAGTAAAATTGGCTTGGCTCTTTTAGAGGCAAAAATGTAATCAGTTCATGCCAGGCGGTTTATGTTAAAATTACACCCGTGGTTGGGACAATGATATCCTTACTATATTCTTACTGTTTTCTATATTGTCCATTGGCCTGTACCCAATACTCTGGGCTGATTTTTTGCCAGCCTTCAGTATCTAATGTTTGCATATGATTTTGGAAGATATGCTGCAGTCTTGTGACTCTCACAAATAAGGTCGGAATGTAAAGTTATTTTCTTTTCCGATTTAAATGATATGTGTTTTTTTTCCTGTTTGACACATGTAAGCTGTTAGTTTAACAGTAGAGATGGAAACTGTCAGCCTTCAGGCCTTCCAATAGGCTCCTCGCAAGAATTGTCCCTCTCACCCATATTTTAATTAAAAACACACTTATTTTACTCTTTAGGCTATTCGATCAGTTTGAATAAACTAAGAGCATGATTCCCCTCTCTCTGAATAGTGAGGAAGGTGGCAACAACGGTAAATAATTGAGTGGATTGGACCCAGAGAGATATTCGCCATCTTCCTGTCATTCTGAGGGAGAAGGTCCATGGGCACCCTGCTCAAGCCACCTGCAGTTAATGTCCTTTAGTGGTCATTGAGCAACCATTTAAGAGTGTGAACTTGCCCCCAGCCCAATTTTCAGTCTTTCTGGCAGGTGGGAAAAGTGACTGCTTTCTTGATCAGGTAACAGTGGCATCCCGCCTGTGAGGCTCAGGGAGATGGGGTTAGGTCTATTTGCCCCAGTCATGGCATTGATGGGGGTCACGGGCATAGTGCTGAAAAACAGTCTTCTGTACTTGTCTCCCTGAAGCTCTCTCCCCCTACCTCCACCCTATAGTCCTCTCTCTTTACTCACTGTACACCTCTTCATTGCTGTATAGCCTGGCACTCCAGCAACACACTGGCCCCAGGTTGGCTGGCAATGTTAGATGGGGAGGACATCAGTGACAGGACTCCTGATCAGACAAGAAGTTTGCCAGAATACACTTAAGTCCTTATTTGAATGTTTGATGCAGCGAGCTTTCGCATGGGTGGGGTCAGGGTCTAATCACTTCTGAAATCGCCTGCCTCAACACTTGGTTCACTGAGCTCTAGATCCTGGCCTAAGAGACTATACTAACTGTCACAACTTTCTGCAGTGCCTTTCCTTCTTCTGTTCCCTGCTATCTATGAGGATAAGATCATAGTCCAGGAGCATATCCAGATAGATAAGAGCACAAGAGTAGGAACATGGAAATATCACCTCCAGGTCCTCCTCTAAGTCACAAACCATTCTGATTTGGAACAATATTCTCATTCTTCTATCATTGCTAGGTCAAAACCTGGAACTCTACCCAAGAGTACTGTGGGAGTACGTTCGCCTTGTGGAAATCATTGCAGAGACATATAATTGAAAGAGAATAAAGGGTACGATAACTCAGTTCATATCTGAGGTCGTCGAGACCTCAAAGGTTCTCAAATCTTGTAACAGTTGACAACTTTATGGCTGATTTGACCTTTGCCCATGCCTTTAGCATTTGGCTGAGTCTTAATCTTCCTAAATTTTCTCAGGCTGGAAATTCAAAAGTAAGTTTGTGGACTCTGTGTTCCTTTGTATGTATATGTTCGTCTCTTCCTCTCAGTATTAAACTATAGCACAATTAATTTGAGAGTAAGTTCCTTAATTGTTTCCTTGTCTGTTTCAACTTAGTTTCTTGTCTTCTGGAGTATGTAAAATCTACACATCGTTAAGTCGGAGCACACAAGGCTCACATTCTCACCATTAGTTGAGAATCTGGCACATTATATATATACTTTGATAAGCTTTGATGACTATGTTATAAATCTTATCACATTTTATCCAGGCATTAACATAGCATCGACGTTGTGAACCTTTTATCAAAAAGTGTAAACATGGACAATTATCAAACCCTTGCCACAGCAGTACAAACAGTCAGGACTGATTAATTTGTATTTCGTTATACTTATTAATAACAAAATTTATAGTTCCAAGGATGTAATCAAGGATTCATCTGGATGAATTGAAAAATTATTGTGAGTAGTTAAATAAATAAAGTACAATTTTGCATTTATAGAGTGCCTTCCCTAATTCCTGATATCCCAAAGTGCTTTATAGCCCATGAAATAATGGACAGTGAGACCAATCAAAAATCAATGTGATAATGATCAGGTATTCTGTTTCATTAATACTGATTACAATTGCAATTGGCCAGAATAACAGAACTCTTCAGTAAAGTGTCATAGGACCCTTTCCATCCACTTGAAAGGTGGGGCTGTGATTCAGCATAATGCCCCATCTGAAAGATGTCATCTCTGACAGTGCAGCATTCCCTTAGTGTTGCACTGGAGTGTCATCCACACAGTTGTTTTCAAGACCCTAGTTTAGTGTTCAAACCCACAACTTTCTCATTTGGGTGATAATGTCACCAACTGCACTGTCGCTAACTTGACAGGTGGATTTTGACTGGAGATCCACTTTCAGGCCTAGATTTAGCATGGCATCATTTGTGTAACTGAGATCAAGCTAAGAGCTACAAGGATCATTGGAATTTAAATCCCAGGGCTTATTTGCATACTTAGTTTGAGCTGTAAATGATGGTCATGCATTACAGAAGACATTAATGAGAAGCCACCTGACTCAGCAGGTGCACTATTTTTAATGTAATATTTCAGCTGATATCAAGTTGGAGACTGTTCCACTACTAAATTGGTAGCTTTACTCCATTTTACTCCTACACATGATTGGTCACAAATTTGATGGAACACAACCATTGCTGAAGGTGACACAACGTAATGCACTTTACAACAGCTGGCTAGCTTGGTTTGGAATTTTGCTGTAAGGTGTCTCCCATGGAATCACTGTCCAAGGAAAGTGATAATAGCATTGCAGTTACTTTTGATGCTGTAGTGAAATTTTATAGATGGTCAAAAGACATAGCAGTTGGACGTGGCTTGGAATTGGAGCACATAGAGTTGCATGTATGAAGGCAGAAAACCGAAGAGATGATAACAATTAATGAGACCTTTGGGAATTTAATTGTGATCATGTCAGGATACAGTATTCTGAAGTGTCATATAGTACTGTTCCATAGTGAATGGACCTTGCAGCAACCCAGCAACACCATTCTCTGTTACTGACTGTTATAATAGGATCTTTTCTCAGTGCAGTATAAATAGGCTTTGAAAAAGTGGTGTATTTTTAAAAGACCTTAGTGTTACATAATCTCACTAAGGCTCAATTACAACATAAGCCAAAGGTCTTGTCTGTCTGAAGGGCATTCAATTCCAGTTGGCAAAGGTGAAATAGGTCACACTGTGGCACATCACCTAACTCACTTCTCTTGTAACCACTTAAACAGGCCATTTTTGCATGAATGTAAGAATTGACTGAAGTGCTGACGAGAAGTCTGATTGAATACCATAAACTTCAACAAGGTTATTATTCAACACCATCATGTGAGCAGCCTTGTTGGAGGAATCAAATATTTGATGGTAACTTATTTTCTTTGTTCAAATAAAAAACCCTGAAATTGTAAGGATTTCAGGTCTGGTGTGTCAGTATTCCCTTTACTGGAGTCCCATTCAACAGGGCAGGCAGGCAGGAAGGTTTGTCTGACTGATTGTGGTCTTCTCAATTTTATGCTCATTAATTTTAAATTAATTTTAACCAGAAAATTGGCACTGCTATGAATTGGCTGTAGTGACTTTTTATTCCTTAATTGTCTGCTCTTTATACTGCGGTCAGGAAATTGCAATTTCTAGACTTGCGTGTTTCTTCAACATTTTTCATATTCCAGATTAAGTCATCGTTTACAGTAAGTATTGGGTGGAGGGTGACTAATTTATTCAACCTGCTTTGTTATTGGGACAATATGCCTTTCAAAAATAGAAAGCATTTGTTTAGTTTATACATTGATTAATTTAATACCCTCCACACAAAACATGTACTTGGACAAACTTCTCTAATGTCACAGACAGTTTTTGAATATCATTATTTATTCAATCTCTCAAGTAAATGTATTATGTTGGAGAGTTTTCAGAGTAACTGGAAAGTGTTGACATCTATCAATAAGCAGAGTATTGATGAAATATCACCGCATATAATGATATGCAGAAATATTGGGTGGAAACCTGTTGTATCATTGGTAGGGGGGGAGGTGTCACCTGGCAGTTGGAGAGTTGGCAAGGGACTTGCTGTGACTGTACAGTCCACAAGCTGAGTAGGTGCCAGGATGGAGAATTGCCTGTCAATTCTAGGCTGGCACCTGTTGAGCAGTGTCACTGCTGAGCCCCCAGCTGCTGCCAGAACCAAAGGCTCTAGAATTCTAGGTTGCGGAATGACCCAGGGCACAGGTGAGTAATGTTGCAGGCTGAGGGTTGAGAGGTGTTTGGTCGTTGGGCATTGTGGAGAGATGAGGCACAGGGGTCAACGTCAAAGACAGGGGCTCACTCCCACCTGGAGGTGACAAGCTGGTTGCATGGTATTAGCTGTCATGCATGCCACATAGTAACAGGCCAAAATAACATAAGGTAGTGAAGCAGAATTAGACCTTTCGGCCCATCGAATCTGCTCCACCATTTAATCGTGCTTGATATATTTTTCAACCCCATTCTCATGCCTTCTCCCCATAACCCTTGATCCCCTTTTTAATCAAGACCCTATCTATTTCTGTCTTAAATACACTCAAGAGCTTGACCTCCACAGCCCTCTCTGGCAGTGAATTCCACAGATTCACCACCCTCTGGCTGAAGGAATTCCACCTCATCTCAATTCTAAAGGGTCGTCCCTTCACTCTGAGGCTATGCCCTCAGGTCCTAGTCTCTCCTACTACTGGAAACATCTTCTCTGTATTCACTCTATCCAGGCCTTTCATATTCTGTACGTTTCAGTGAGAACCCTCCCTTCTTCCTTCTAAACTCCACCGAGTACAGACCCAGAGTCCTCAATTGTTTCTCATATGACAAGCCCTTCCTCTCTGGGATCATTCTTGTAAACCTCCTGTAGTCCCCTCCAAGTTCTGCACATCCTTCCTTAGATAGGCAGATGGGTTAATAACAGCGGGGTGTGATGAGACCATTATGTGGTCACTAATTGGTCACTTCAAGACCAAAATTATCAGTGCAGCAGGTCGATTAACATTGGGCTTTCCTGTCAGAATATAATACTGTCAGAGGTGGGAAGGAGGCGAACTTCCTGTTTGTCACCATCCCACATAATTACATCCTTGTCCTGACTCCAAGCTCACCACAAGAACAAGCACAATGTCATTGTAATTGAACTAGTTCTCTTGGTTGAGACAAAAGGTTTTATATTTGTTTCCTATCATTGCAAACAACATTGACAAAGTGTGGCTCAGTACAAAAAGACAGGTACTGTTTCAAACAATTTGTACTGATAACATCTTTGATCACTGCTAACTGCTTCCTTGACCACTGCGGGGGAAAGAAACTTGTAAACTTTAGGACGGCTGGATTATATGTCCGTTGTGACCATGTTCTACATATATCCACTTGTTACTTAAACTGGATGCTTATAAAAGGATGCCATTCCGAGGAGATAACGCTAACACCATGTCACTCTTTGCAAGCTCCCAACAGCAAACCTAATTCTAACACTTCATATAACCATTATACACTTTTAAACTTAAATTCTAAATCTGTAAAAATTAAGTCGCTGTCTAAGTTTTTTTACAACCTTTGATCTGTCCATACTTGCTTACTACAATCTGCCTGTACAAAGCTTTTCACCGTATTTCAGTGCGCGTGACAATAAATCAATCGATCAGTCTGATCAATCAATCAACATTTGGCAGACATATAAAAAGGAACATGCTTTCACTATAAGCTTTCAAATAGAATCAAGACCAATGGTGACCTTAAAGAACAGGTTAAAAGATTTAAAAATATTGCAACTTAATTAATTAAGGTTGTAAAATAGCTAATTTAATCCTTGATTAAAAACAAAAAAAAAACGGAAACAAGTGTATAATGCAGAACTTGGATAATAGCATAATTATAATTAAATTAAAATATTGCATGTAATTTTGGGCACTAATCAGAAGGACATAAACGTAATGGAAAAATTTTAGATGTAGGTTCACGGGGAAGGTGCTAGAGTTGGGACTTGCAAGAAGTTGACAGCTTTTTTCTGATGAAACTGTGACTATTAGGGTTGGTCTGATGGAACTCTTCAAAGCTTTGAGGATTAATGTAAACAGTCAGAGGATATTTCCACTGGATGGTGAGGTGAGAGCAAAAGAAAAAGTACAAATATAAACCATTTCAGAAAAAAAATGAAAAATTAATTTAAAGAAACATTTTTACATTGAGTTAAATATGGAGATGCACACTGAGAAAGCTTTCTCAGGATTGTTTCTAACTAACAGGAATTGTTGATTGATAAATTTGATGGAACGGTTTGCAGATTGGAAAGTGCTTGCCAGATCACACAATACCTTAGAAACATTCAAAATTAAGTAAGTGTGCTTTGTTTCTCTTTGTTAGAGGTGATTTTACATTAGTGACTACAGTGTGAGATCTAGAGTGTGACACCTGAATTGTGATGGAGTACAGACAGTAAATGTGTGCACACATACTGTTTAATATTTTCAGAATTATAGATGTAAAACATGGGATTGCACACAGTAAGTGAGAGGATACTGTCATTTATAAAGATTGAGTTGTTTGCCCATGTTGCAGACACAGTATTGTTTTGCTGCTAAGGGTGAACCTGTGTGTGCTTTGTCTATTATCCAAGAATGTTCAAACTTTTCCATTTTGGGACACTTAGTGGCATGCCAAAGACCTTCACAGGCCACATGTAATAATGTGGTCCATATATCTCAAGCTATGAATCCTCAGTAATTTATGTACCATGATTTAGGCTTTATCAAATCCAAAGTGATTAAAGGGCTAGATTGCCAAGACTCATGGGTTACATATGGCCCAAAGGCTATAGATTCTCCATCCCATCTACAAGGTCTTATTTCTTCTGTAAGACCATCCTTAGATTCATTTAAGTTCATTGCTGTTTCGTACACCCTGAAAGTTAATGGAGCAGTTTCTCTGAAACTTACAGGAAATGTGTGGTTTCTGTTCTATTTTTAATACCTCTTTTAATATTATTTTAGCATGACACAGAAATTTGCTGTGTGACAAAGAGAGACATCTAAAGTACAAGTATTTCCAAGCTTTTATATTTTATTAGGAATAACGCATGGTATGGTTTTCTGCACTTTGAATGATGTGCAGGGTCTTATAGCCATGCTAGGCACAATGTATGATTCAATTTCTCAGGGGAAGCCGTGTCCCTTTGAAGCCACCAGGTTGAGTTGTTAAATAAATTGAGTTGAATTACTTGGTTAGGGATCTTCAAAGATGTGGATTTGCTTTCCAGTTTAGGGAGGTAAAATGAATAAATTAACATTTTAGGATTGCTTTACATCTGTGACAAAGTGCAACAACAAAAGTAAGAAACAAAAACAGAAGTTGCTGGAAAAGCACAGCAGGTCTGGCAGCATCTGTGAAGTGAAATCAGAGTTAACATTTCGGGTCCGGTGACCCTTTCTCAGAAGTATGATGCAAATTTCACCTCTTTTGTTAAGTTTTTTTCTTGTGTTTCCATTCAAATATTTTTGCATTTGCCAAATGGAAAATCTGCCATGAGACATGCTAATTCAGCAGATTTCAAAACTTCTTATAAAACTTCACTTTAAAAAATGTTCCTTAGTAAATTACAGACTATCATCATCTGATTTTAATATCTGAGACCTTCAAGGACTAAAATAGTTTTGGGAAGTTGGAAACATGGAGCAAAAATGGCTGTGGCAATCACCTTGCTGTGTGTTCAAGTTTAGGAAGCCAATATGAAATAAATAAAATCAATTGAACCAAAGGCACCATGTTAGTGAAACCAGGCAACAGATTCAGGCATCTAGAACCTCACATCTCCTGTTTCAATTTACACTTGTCCAATAAGTTGTCCAGATAATGACAACTTTGTGACTTATAGACTTTTTACTGTACTCGTTTGAATATATATGGCAATGTTTTTTTCTAATTCTAATTGTAATGAATCTGCGCTTGGAATACACAAAAGAACCATATTTCAGTAGCTGGTTGGCAGAGGGAGAGAGCCAGAAAATGGATTGGTAACAGCAAATACTGGAAGACTCCTTCAATCTCTGTTTCCCTCTCACATCGCGAATGTCAGAGTCAGTGATAAAATGAATTCACTTGACATCCATTCAGTGAGAACCTAAGGATCTATAAATTTCACTACTGCTAAGGATACAATACGTCAGTTAAACAGCCTTGGTTTCAGATACAACTGTTACATCTCTAAAAATCAGAGAACTTTTATAATTTTATGTTATTTTTCTTTCAATTGTACCGGACACTCTGCCCTTTATAAACTTTATATCTGTGTTTATGTATGTATGTTGGATGGTGCATTCTAAGTTTTCCTTGAATGTCAGGAATAAAATTACTCTTTCTTTCACTAAGAAAATCTTGCAGTTGGCTCCTACATTATGTTGTAGTTATGACTGTAATATAGCAGCATGTGAAAAAAAATTAAAATCTTTGTTGTGACAGACTGAGTATTTGAAAAGTGGGGAGTCAATTCAAGCCCACCGACTCCCACAGCTACCTAGAATACACATCCTCCCACCCACCTTCCTGCAAAAATGCCATCCCCTATTCCCAATTCCTTCGCCTCCGCCGCATCTGCTCCCAGAATGGGGCATTCCACTCCCGTACATCTCAGATGTCCTCGTTTTTCAAGGACCGCAACTTCCCCCCCTCAGTGGTCGAGAACACCCTCATCCGTGTCTCACGCATTTCCCGCAACTCATCCCTCACACCCCGTCCCCGTAATAACAACCAAAACAGAATCCCCCTCGTCCTCACGTACCACCCCTACCAACCTCCGGATCCAATGCATCATCCTCCGACACTTCCGCCATCTGCAATCCGACCCCACCACCAAAGATATTTTTCCCTCCCCACCCTTATCTGCTTTCCGGAGAGACCACTCTCTCTGTGACTCCCTTGTCCGCTCCACACTCCCCTCCAGCCCCACCACACCCGGCACTTTTCCCTGCAACCGCAGGAAGTACTACACCTGCCCCTACACCTCCCCCCTCACCCTCATCCCAGGCCCCAAGAAGACTTTCCACATCAAGCAGATGTTCACCTGCACATCTGCTAATGTGGTATACTGCATCCGCTGTTCCCGTTGTGGCCTCCTCTACATCGGGGAAACCAAGTGGAGGCTTGGGGACCGCTTTGCAGAACACCTACGCTCAGTTCGCACTAAACAACTGCACCTCCCAGTTGCGAACCATTTCAACTCCCCCTCCCATTGCTCAGACGACATGTCCATCCTGGGCCTCCTGCATTGCCACAACGATGGCACCCGAAGGTTGCAGGAACAGCATCTCATATTCCGCTTGGGAACCCTGCAGCCCAATTGTATCAATGTGGACTTCACAAGCTTCAAAATCTCCCCTCCCCCTACCCCATCCCAAAACCAGTCCAGTTCGTCCCCGCCTCCCTAATCAGTTCTTCCTCCCACCTATCCCCTCCTCCCACTTCAAGCCGCACCCCCATTTCCTACCTACTAATCTCATCCCGCCCCCTTGACCTGTCCGTCCTCCCTGGACTGACCTATCTCCTCCCTACCTCCCCACCTACACTCACCTTTACTGGCTCCAACCCCGCCTCTTTGACCTGTCTGTCTCCTCTCCACCTATCTTCTCTTCTATCCATCTTCTATCCGCCTCCCCCTCTCTCCCTATTTATTTCAGAACCCCCTTCCCCTCCCCCATTTCTGAAGAAGGTCTAGGCCCGAAATGTCAGCCTTCCTGCTCCTCTGATGCTGCTTGGCTCATCCAGCTCTGCACCTTGTTATCTCTGAGTCAATTCACCCTTCCCCATACCTGGTCATCACAATACATGTCAAAATAACAGTTTGGGATCATTTATTTAAACAACTGGTAAAGGGCTTATAACAGAAAATTAGCATTTTTAATCAGTAAATTTACCATTTGTATATAAGCTGATTTTAAATGACAAAATATATTCCAAAAGCTTTTAGAAGGTGTTAATTATACTTCTGAGCCTCTTCTACCATTTAATAAGATCATGACTAAGCTGATTATGGCCCCATCTCCACTTTCCTATCTGCACCCATAACCTCCCCTTGTCTATCATACTTCTGAGTCAGCCTTGAATAAATTTACAGACTTGGTCTGCATTACCTTCCAGAAGGAGAATTCTACACTTTAATGACCTTCTGAGAAAAAAAATTCTCCTCCTCTCTCTTACTCTTAAACAATATGTCTCATAGTTTTAACTTCCCCCACCAGAGGAAATACCTACCTGATATCCATCCTGTGCTATCTTCTGTTTCAGTAAGATCACCTCTCATTCTTCCAAACTCCAGCAGATAAACGGCCAACCTGTTCAACCTTTCTTCATAAGATAAGCCCTTTATCTGAGAAATGAGTCAAGTGAACCTTCTCTGAACTGTTTCTAAGGCAACAATGGATTTTTTTTCAAATAAGTAGACTAAAACTGTGCACAGTACTCCAGACGTGGCCTCACCAATGCACTAAGCAGCTGCAGTAAAACCTCCCTATTTTTGTGTTCCATTGATATTGCAATAAATGACAACATTTTATCTATATTCCTTATTACTTGCTGTCCTGAACTTTAAGTGATTCATGTGCCAAGACACCCAAGTCCCTCTGTACTGCCAAGTTCTGCATTCTCTGTCTACTTCATTAGTACATTGTGTTTCTATTCTTCCTGCCAAAGTGGGAATTCCACATTTATCCATCTGTCAATTTTTTGTTTTGCCCACTCACTTCACCTGTTTATATTACCTTGCATGCTCTCTACCTCCTCTTAAACAAGGGTGCTCCAGTTTCTTCCCACAGTTCAAAGATGTGCAGGTTAGGTGGATTAGCCATGCCAAATTGCCCATAGTGTTCAGGGATGTGTAGGTGGGTTATAGGGGGATGGGTCTGGGTGGGATGCTCTGAGGGTGGATGTGGACTTGTTGGGCCGAACGGCCTGTTTCCACACTGGAGGGACTCTGCAAAAAAAATATACTTTCTGACTTATTTTGGTGCCATAGACAAATTTAGCTACAATACATTGAGACCCCCAATTCAAATCATTGAGATAGATTGTAAATAGTTCGGGACCAAGCACTGGTCTCTGTGCACCTCCAATCCTCTATCCATGTTACTGTGTTAGTTGCAACATTAAGTGCTGTTATCCTGGGCAGCAATCTCTGATGTAGCACCTTTTTCAAATGCCTTTTGGAAGTCTAAGTACACCATTTCTCCTACTGTCTCAGTTCAATAAAAGGCTACCACGTTCATTCACATTCACTTCACTTTGTTGCAGACTAATTCCCATATGCTATTTTTTGTTTGTTTGGCCTCAGTAACTTCCCCAAAGAGGCAAAAAAAAACACAATAAAGGTCACCAAGGGCAGTCAAGAATTCCCAAGTGATCCCAGAAAAAGTGATCAAGGGTAACAGAGTAACATTATCATGAACAAAGGTATTATTGTCAGATCTGGAAACACGAGAAAAAGGTCGCAAGGTTTAGAAGTAGAGACTAGACAAGCTTACAAGCAGTAAGCTCAGTGCTTTCACTTGCTATATCAAACTGTACAAAAGCACTAAAATTTTTTTTAATGCCTTTCACATTTACAGCAACTCTTGGTAAGTGTTTTCCACAATTTATCACTGTTCACACCATGTATTGCCATATTTTCACATGAGCAGATTGATTGCAATTCCCATCGATTTTCTCCCTGGAGATAGAGCTCCCTGGTCCTCACCACCACATTGTTGTGTCACAGGAGTTGCTGTGATAATTCCACAACAGCTGGGTGAACATTGAAATAAGCCTAAGGCATCCCTCACACGTACAGGATTTGCCAACAGCAGCTGGGAATCACCTCCTTCAAGCCCAAGTGAAGTTTTCAATCCCAGTCCAGATGGCAACAGCAACAACAACAACTTGTATTTATATATTGCCTTTAATCAGGTAAAATGACCTAACCCACAAACAGAATATTCTTAGATGTAGGAATGTTATTTCTAGCATTCACACCAATTCTTAACAATTGATGATGTAGGATGCAAAACATTTTTGAGGTATGATAACATTTTTAGAATTCTTATTGGTTTTTAAGTATTGGGTCCAATAGCAAGGCTTCACTTACTTCCTATCCTGACTGAGCTTGATAAGACGGTTTAAGGTTTTCTTTTCAAACTACAGCAGCCCTTGTGGCAATGATGCTCTGATAAAAATAATAGGTAATAAATTCTGGGTATTGACCCAGCAACAGTGATGGAGTAGCAATATAAGCCCGAGTTGGGATGGTCTGTGACTTCCTTTTTCTGGTCACTATATAGTCACGTTTCTAGAAAAGCAATCTGATCTTTCTTTGTGCCTTTAGATTGCTTACCTCATTGTGAATGCTGCATGCATTCAGTGACTGTACTTTTACTTTGTCTTTTTGACATCATTCCACTTTTGAAGCATAAACGATGCCCAGCTCTGTTTCTCCTGTCCTCTTTTTGACTTCCTGTTAACAACTTCTTTCTAATTTGGATTACTGCTCAGATACCCCACATGCCCCTGACAAGCTGGGTTAAATCTTTGCCAACCTCACTAGCAATTCTCCCTGGAAGGATATCAGCCCCAGCAACTTTGTCCAGTTTGTATCCATCTGCCCCAGAACTGGCCCCAATTCCTTGGGAATCTGATGCCCTCCATCCTAACTAGATCCCCAGCGACAGATTCAATAAGTCAGTCTTCCTGTTCTTATGCTCACCAGCATGTGGCAATGGCAGTGATCCTGAGATGACAGCTGTCAAGATCCTGCTTTTTCATTTCCTTCCTAGCTCTCTGAAATCTGCCTTCAGCACCTCATCCCTGTTCCTACCTGTCACTGGTACCAATGTGGACCATGAGTCCTGGCAGCTTCCATTCTCCTAGAAGGATGTCCTGCAGCTGCTCTGTGATATCCTTGACCCTGGCACCATGGAGACACCAACCTGGAGCCACAGAACCTCCTATCTGATCCTCTGTAGCTGTTGCTTTTCTGGTTTTCTTCCTCCTCCCCTGGACAGCTGAGTTACCCATGGTGCCCTGGGGCTTGGCTGTGGCTGCTCTTCCTTAGGAACTATCACCCTCACCAGTTTCCAAAACAGAATACCGAATAGCAAGCACAATAGACTCAGAGGAGTTCTGGTTTTCCTTAGACTGCCCGGTAGTCACCCATTTCCTCTCTGCCTGTATGTTTTGAATGTGCAATGTGATCGGCTCCCTCCATGTGCTTTCCACATAGCCCCCTGCCTCTTGGATACACAACAGTAACTCCTGTCACTGCTCAAGATCCGAAACCCGGTGATCAGGTATTTGCAGCCGGTGACACTTCTTGCAGATGTGAATATCTGGGACACACAGTGCGTCCATGGCTTCACATACCACATGAACTACACTCCACTTGACCCTTCTGACCTGCCATCCTATAATTCTAAAAACTATTTGTTACTATTGGAATCAGTGTGGACTTACAAGGAAAGCTTAACATGCTATTTCTCAGAAAAAGAGAAGTCTAGAGTCTTAAACACAAACAAAATATGCAACTTTCATTTTAACATTTGGAAATACAAACCAAATGTACTCACCTGTCACCTGCTTTCCCTGCCTTCATGATGCCACACCTCTGTTGGTCTCAGTGCAGGTAGGGCTGATGATCCACTCCTCATTTCCTCTCCCAGTTATTTCTCGGACCAAGCCCCAAATAAAGCAAGAATACTTCCAGTGATTCAGGAGTACCTATTTTATAGTTGCGTTTTTTGTGAGTTATGTATCTTGCCAAATACTTGGATGTTGTACTGTTCTACGAATGGATTTTCATGTTTTGTTTGAGTGAGTGTGGTCATATGGGCAAGGCATCATATTCGGGCTTTCCTCAGTTGGCCTCTTGCACAGGTAGGAATGCAAACAGTAACACCTTTCCAAGCTTATAAATAGCATTTATTATCTTGGCAACAAAGCAGCAATTAACTTTGAAAGTAGGTGGTTGGGCTGGGTGTCTAATTTTGGAATCAGCTTAATGATATGTTTTGATCTTTTTTGGCATGAGAATTTAGTGAAATGGAAAGCAAAATCCTAAAGCTATCTTTATAAAGGAGGATTTCTGTGCCTCTATGCCAAGCCATACTGGATTACCTTGGTGCAGTCAATATCTGAAAGTGGGACACATTCCTATAAAGATGCCCTAATACTCTGATACCTCAGATCTCAGAATTTTCTTTCTATTTATTTCATTTTCACAATTTATTTCATTTATTGCCCCACGGTGAAATGTATTTACTGCAAATAAATCAAACAAAGTGACACTTGATATTCTGTTTATAAATCTCATTAGGATTGTTTGCTGAAAATGTGCAGCCAACAAATTTTGTATCAAAGGGAATTCATGAGCGTACATGTCTCATAAATGTCTTCCTTAATTCAGTTCAAGCCTTTTCCAAGTACTGTAGCGTTAAGGCAGGGTGAGGACTCTGTGAATAGCCATGTATAAATTCTAGTTTTTTCTTAAAGTGCACTTTCCATATGAGAAGACTTACCAAGTTATTGAGACATTTTATTATGTTGAAATCATCTTAAAATACTGGGGAGAAATTAAGTAATCCCAAGAAACTTTCCATCTTTTAATTTATTTTTCTTTAATTGATTCATAGTTTGTGGCCAAAGAGATTTCATCAGTCAGAATATCCAACAGTTACATAGGAACAGGAGTAGGCCATTCAGCCCCCTGAACCTATTCCACCATTAAATGAGATCATGGCTGTTCTGTGGTCTAATTCCATGTACTTGCCTTGGCCCATATCCCTGAATATCTTTGCTTAACAAAAATGTATCTCAGATTTAAAATTAACAACTGATCCAGCATCCACTGCTGTTTGTGGGAGAGAGTTCCAAACATCTACCACTCTTTGCCATACGGTCATAGTCATACAGCACGGAAACTGGTCTCTCAGCCCAACTTGTCTATGCAGACCAGGTTTCATGAAGTGAACTAGTCTCATTTGCCTCCATTTTGCCCATATTCCTCTAAACTTTTCCAGTCTATGTACCTGTCCAAATATCTTTTAAATGTTGTAATTGTATCTACATCTACCAGTTCCTCTGGCAGTTCATTCCATACGCCCATCTTTGTGTTAAAACATTGCCCCTCAGGTCCCTTTTAAGTCT
The DNA here is from genome assembly GCF_021869965.1 of Rhincodon typus. Classification (NCBI taxonomy): domain Eukaryota; kingdom Metazoa; phylum Chordata; class Chondrichthyes; order Orectolobiformes; family Rhincodontidae; genus Rhincodon; species Rhincodon typus. Next base: position 118,229,940 of record NC_063336.1, on the reverse strand, counting down.
TTCACCTGAAATCTCCTCCCTCTAGTTTTCAACTCCCCTATCCTAGGGAAAAGACCTTGGCTGTTCACTTTATTTTTGCCCCTCCTGATTATTTAAACCTCTATAAGGTTGACCCTCAATCTCCAATGCTCAAGTGAAATAAGTCCCAGCCTAGCCAGCCTCTCCTTATAACTGGAACCTTCCAGTCCCAGTAACACCCTGGTAAATCTTTACGTGCCAAAGTACTTCCTAACACCTCTGCTGAATGATCTGGCCCTAATTCTCAGACTATGCCCCAAGTTCTTGAATCCCCAACCAGTGGAAATAGTTTGTCTTCATCTACCCTGTCTTTTCCTGTTAATATCTTGAAGACTTCAATCAGATCACCACTTAACTCTATAAATCTTAGAGAAAACAGGCCTAATTTGTATAATCTCTCATCATAACTTAACCCCTGAAGTCCAGGTATCATTGTTGTAAACCTACATTGTGCTCCCTCCAAGGCTAATAAATCCTTCATAAGGTGTGGTGTCCAGATCTGTTTGGAAAGGTTATGCACCAGACAACAGATTCAGTTTTCAATGAAGCATTAGCTAGGCAGTGGATTTACTGTTTATTTCAGGAACATGATCTAAGTCAAATCAAATGCACACAAGATAATGCAGCAGAAGTTCCCCTCCCTGCTCTGAGATGGGATGTAGCAGGAAAGGTAGGAAAGTATGGAGATTGAAAAAGACAGGATCTTGACGTTGAGAAGGAGTTTTGTGATTTTCGCCACAATGATTAAATGGTGACTTCAGAATCTTGCCGCTGAACTTGTTTTCCATGTACTTGTGACCCATTAATGTCTGTATTTACCTTGTTTATAGTCCACTTCCAATTGTCCGCTCCTTCCCTGAGACAACAGACAGTGCGTAAATCTGAGCATTGTGGTCATCATGCAGCTGCTTCTTTATAACATCCCTCAAACTCCTTGGCCATTGTCCTCGTCAGCCCGTAGTCCATGTGACTCAACATTGTCAAACCACCATCCGCAGCACCCCATCATCCCCACTCTCAGACCAACTCTCACACCACTTCAACCCTTCAATGCTTTCCTTTGATGCTGGCGGACACCTAAGACTCATGAGCTTCTGCCAGGTCACTTTGCCAGCAGGGACACACATGCATCTCGTACATCTACACTGAATGCACTGTATAGCTCATATCCTGCTTCCTTAACCACTCTCTCACTTTGCCCTATTTGGAAGTATGCAGGGATGTTGCTGGCCTGCAGCAGCTGACATCGTATACCTCTGGGTTTTAATGGTGGCTACAGAGGCACAAAGGGAGCCTGGCATCCTCCCTAACTATGTAAATCTCCAAGAAGGGGGCCCCAAAGCTCTGCCACATAGTTAATGCGATAAACAGTAGAAGATTCTTTGAGAAAACTTGCTTCAAGCCACAGCAGACAGCTCCATGAATCTCGCTCAACAAATCACTTTCACTGAAAGCTGGAAAAATTTTGCCCATGTCTTGGTTCCCAGTGGGAAAGACTTGTCAATCGGATTGGTCCCTTATATTTGACACAAGGAAAATGTTTCTGGTGAAAGCTCAAGTTGCAACAATTTTTCAGAGTAGCATTCTCACATAACACTAAACTCTTTGGTATGCATCAAGCATGAATAGAAAAATATTTCATTATTCTGCAAAGTGTTCTCTAACCTTGGTTTAATGGTGCATTTGGACATACTGGGTGAAATCTTGTGAAGTTAGCTCTTAAGCTGGAGGCAGCCAGGAATTTTGAGACTTAAGGCTTGTGTCAACTCTCCTACACATGGGCAATGCTGTACACTTTTGCCAGAAGTGGACTCACAGCAGCAGGGATTACCCGTGCAGCCAATTAATCCCATCTAAGGACAGGTTGTGGATGTCAATGAATGTTTTTTGGCCAGACAGGTCCCTTGCCACATCGAGAGCAGCTTTCAGCAACTTCATTGTCATCTCCTCCTGGCAAACCAGGGGCAGTCGATACCTCCTCTCACTAGGTCACTGAATGAGGTCACAGTCTCTGACATATCATCCCTGCTAAACCTAAAGAATCTTTAATGTTGATAAAATTCTGTTGATGTCAGCTAACTGTTGCCTTTTTTAAAAAAAATGTTACCACGACATCACCTGATTTATGTGCAAGTTCACAGGAATTCAACACCAAATCAATTTTTTTGGATCTTCATGTGAGTAGGCCAGTTGAAGAATTGGAAATGAAGGTCCCAGCTCGTTCTCCAATGTTATTGACACATTGTTGAATTATTTTGTTTCTTAGCTTCTTACAACGAGAAAATATTTCAGCCACTAGCTGACTCAGAATGCAGTGTGGTCACTGTTAGGAAACTAGCAATAGCTTCAAATGACCTGAAGTAACCTCTGAGAGTCAGTTCTGAGTAAGAGTCGTCATTCTGGTTTTCTGTCCACAAAAGCTGCTAGACCTGCTGAGTTTTAGCAGCATTTTCTGTTTTAATTTCAAGTGCCTTTCTGTTGAGTCTGAAGGGCAAACAAATTTACATGTACAAATGAAGTGTGATTAGATTATACACAGAAGTCAGAGCAGTCTTAAATATCCCCTGGCTTCTCAAATATTGGGTTTCTGCACTTTCTTAAAGCAAGAACTCAGGGATTTTCAAAAGGAATTTGCAGCTACCAAGTTGTTAATTTGGCAATGTTTAGGATTGCCTGAACTTGATTCAACTGAGTCGATTGGATTAGCTGACATTTCAGGTCCAGGCTTTGTCATGACATGAAAAGTGGTGTTGCGTTGATTCTGGCATATCACCATCAGCAAAGTGCACTGCTATTACAAATCTGTGGTTGCATCAGGTCACAGGAGGGAAGGCTAGTAAACATGCTCATTCCAAATACGTGGTTTTTACTAAGCCTGACATGCAGTGTAAATCTGGAATGCAGTTAAAGGACTCCATAAGGCGGTTCTATTAGACTGATTACAGAGTGAGATTGAAAGTTAGACATTGGATTCGTTCCCTCACACATTACTGACTCCCAAATGCTTTTACCAGCGTGGAGTCAAAGTAACAGAGACTACCCATGAGGCAGTGGTGGAACCAAGCCAATTACGGTCCACACACACACAAACAAAAACAGAAGTTTCTGGAAAGCTCAGCAGGTCTAGCAGCATCTGTGAAGAGAAATCAGTGTTAACGTTTTGGGTCCGGTGACTCTTCCTCAGAATCAATTACGCTCCACCTTCTGCTTTGATAATTAAGATACCTGTATTTTTGTCCTGTTTTAGTGTTGCTTATAGAACTGATTTTGGTTATTTCAAAAACATACTTTATTCATAAAAAATATCTTTGTATATATACATTGTCACAAATGCAGTTTGGACCTGTACAATAGCATATCAAGGGAACAAACATTTGAGTTTGATTCTGTTCAAAGACCAAAGACCTGTCTTACACATACAATACTATATTGCTTATGGAATTGATGAAACAGGAGTTGCATCAGAATTTTACACTTTAGAATGATGATTAAGCCATTTTATCTAGAATTATATTTCCTGGTGACATCTCCCATTGGCAGTGATTGTAGTTTACAGAGACAAGAGATGTGGGATTTAAAGTGGTTGAATAACAAAGTAAACCTACATCCTTTCCTGGAGTGAGATCCACTTCAGATGAAATGGGAGAAAAGCAGTGGAGTAGAGTCATTAAAATAGTTTGGGAGAGTGTATTAGATTTCAAAGAAATAGTTGCAGTCGAGCAACAGTTAGGAAAGAGGTTGTGCTGCAGTCGGAGTAAAATCATTACTGGGAACTTAGCAGCTGCAAATGAAAAAACACCAAATCAATAATATACAGTATCCTCTGAGATAAGCAGTCATAATATTGCAAATGCTGTGTCAATTGAATATATTTGTGCATGTTCTAATTGTGAATACGACCAGCTGATATCAACTGGGGAAAGATTAGGGATAATGTATAGTCTCAGTTTCCACCTGGAAGTGTTACAAGTTCATAGGACAGCAGTTTTGCCTGTACTGTGTCATTAATGAACAACTTATAAGATGGATACCTACAGTGAGTGCCTAATGGTAGAAGGTAATGGTAGATACATTAATACAGTATTGTATTTCAGTCCCACATTGGAAAAGGATGGGCTGGGGAAGCAAAATGTAGTCTGCCCTTTATGCTGTACTTGAACGGTGAATAAACCTACATGGAAGATAGACAATACTGTTACTTTGTCCTTTGCCAGATGTTTATCAGATTATCAGATAAATACTGTTCCCTGGAATTTTAACTTTAACGGCAGTGGAAAGGATGTTGGACCTAACCTTGCCCAGCTCATTGGGTGACCTTAGACAAAATGTAATGGGTATACTCATTGGAAGATAAAAGAGTACAGATTGACCTGTGGTGGATACCTAACTGATTTTGGTTACAATAATGAAACTTCTATGGGTTGGTCAAAATATTAGACAAGTAATGGAGGCATGGGTCACATGATTTCCATACTCCAGTCACAAAGTAGTTCCACGTGTGAAGGTCATGCATTTCACTAGTATTTATCTATCAGGAAGATCCTACAGCAGCCCCGCTTCCCATAGGAATCAGCTGTTTCTGAAATGATTCCCCAGCTTTTCTTCTTCCATCCCTTAGATTGAACAGTCTAAGTGAACAAACATTTCCTTGTATTGTTAGTTTCAATGCATCCCCTAACTTTATTTCTGCACTTTAATGTACGAAATATTCAAGGTTGGCTTTCTCTCAAGCTCTTAACAATCTCTTAAACTTCTACTGGATCACCTCAGAGTTACCTCCTCGCTGAAAACCCAGTTTCTCTCTGTGATCTATCTAGACATGGGAGTCAGTCTGTACCACCTCTTGTCTGCACCATCCCCAGCATTGAATGTCTTTGTTATTTCTCAGTGATCCAAGCTCCATGTAATATTCATTTGGTCTACTCAACTGCAAATTATAACATTTGGTCATTACCTCCTCCTGCTCCTCTGCTATTCTGGCTGTGGTTCAATATCTTATTGACTTTATTCATTGTTGCTCTGTGTTAGTTGGGCATATTTAGTTTAGAATCTATTAGAAATCATAAAACTGGTTCAACTTTGTCTTTAGCCATTTTCACACCATTCATAAAGTTATTGTTGTTTACATTCCTTCTCTATATCCAGCACTTTTTTCGTGAAACTTTATCTGCCACTGTTCTGTTAACTTGGATATTTTGTCTCAACACACACTGCCTCCTCCAGTTCCACTGCTTCTCCTAATTTGATTTCAGCTGCAAATTTAACCATGTTGGATTGAGTTTCCAACTGCACTTATATAAATTCGATACAATCATTGTGCCAGCTCTAAGGCCTGGGGCACTGCATTTACTATTCCTTCCATTGAACATAAGTCCTTTAGTGAGTATTCATTGTTTATTTGCCATCGTACAACACCAAATCACCATAACTTTCAGTTTAATTACCAACTTTTCATTATGCTAATCCAACCATAAAAGTGAATTTCGCCCTCTTTGACCCCAAAATTTTGAGTAAGATGAAAGTTTCTTTGTTGTTTTCCATTGCTTGTGGCATTTAATTTCATTATAAACCTTTTAAAAGTTGAGAACCTCTGCATCATAGGGTTATATTAATCTATTTGCTTTGGGACTTGCTCAAACTGAGCAACGTTGATCAAACAGTGTTTTCACCTTTGAATCCAACTATTAACGACTGAAACAATATATGGTACAACTATATACTAGGTTATTGATCATCCTAAATTTTATTCCCAAAAGTCAATGCATCACTTGGTAAATATTAAGATATATTATTGTTCATTCTGGTGGAAAACTTCAAATACCTTACAGCAAGATTGGTTCAGGATCTGTTGCTTCTTAATATCTCATATGTTTGTTAATTCATTTTGTATCATATTTACTAACTCTGAGTTTACTGGTTTTGAGAATGAAGTTGGTCTTCATGTTTAAGGTTGTTATAAGGATTTCCCCAAGCGGGTTCTCCCAGCTAATTGCCATAACTTCCATGAAAAGCCAGCTGAAACCTTGTTTGTCCAAATCATTTATAGAATTAACCACCAATCCCCTGCTTAGGTTTTAGTGACTAATTGGGAGAACCTTCTCAAATTCCAAAGAGAATGTCTTTAAATGTGTTCCATTTGCTTTCAGCTGAATTGTTGTTCATCAATCTCCCTGATTTACTTTTACTGCTCCTTCATTTTGTCAACTTTTAGTTCTTTTGAAGCTATGTGGTTGGTTTCTGTTCTTCAATATTTCTGATTACCAGGTCAGATTGGACAATCACTTCATGGTCGTTATCCCCCAGGAGTGTCATGATATTAATTTTTTTTGCAAATATTCTGGATTACTGAATTATTTAGATTAACATCAGGTCAAGTTGAGTGGCACCTCTTGTGACTTCCTTCATGAACTGAGTGAAGAATCAGCTCTGTCTGACAGGATGTTTTGGCTGGCAGCTTTTAGAAAAAGTCGGTAGGAAAAGCAACCCACTGAATATCGACAGCTCCATGAAGCATTCATTTGTTGGGGATGGGTCTTTCACCCTTCACACGGGACAAGAACAACCCCCCACCTTACTCTGGAATTCTAGCCAGCACCACTGTGAGTGACCACCAGTGCTGAGTCTCCAAAGCAGTCCATGGTCTCTAAGTGCTAGGAGTTTGACAAATGTAAGTCCAGGGTCTTTGCTGCAGGGACAGTAGGGGAGGCCCACATTAGCAGCGGTCAAGGGGTGATCATGTTGGAATCGCTGTGGGCAAGTGTATGCCTGAGAGGGAAGCAGATGTCTCCCCACTCAATCTTTCACTCAAAAGCAGATTAATCTAAAGGGGTCTCGTCCCACCAGCCTCAGAAAGTATAAGGACTGCAAACGCAGCAGGGGGTGAACATAAAATGTGGTTCCAAATCAGATTGATTAAAATCATCCATTAAAATTACCTCCGCAAGTTGTCTTAATCTCTACAAGACAGCATGAATAGGCCAGACAGATGACCAAAGGAAAATCTGAACTGAATATATTTAATTGTTTAAGTTAAAAAATGCTGGCTAACATAAATTCAAGTAAAATTTAAAAACAGATTGCTCAGCCTTGTGGAACAGCGAGAATTAATACTCATCAGCACCATCAAAACTTACTTCTATGAACAAAATGTATCTGATAGTGTACCTCATTAAGTCTTCTTACAAAGTAGACATGATTACTTGATATAAAAGTTCCATTTCAGTTCTAGATTTTAGGCTTGCTAATCAGCAAATATTTTAAAGTTTTTTTCAGTGAAAGATGAGAACGGGGAAGGTTCCATCAAATATATTGCTCTAATTTTTTAAGTGCCCAAGGAAATAGTGAAACTGACATGATGTCAGCACAGCAAAATGGAACATTAACTTCCAGCAAACACCTCCTTGACCCACGTGACCTGATACTTTCAGTCAAAAGACAGCCAGAAATCTTGTTCAATAGTGAAGGGTAATGACCTGGAACTCATTGTCTATGACAATGGTGGAGGCAGAAAGGATCAATGATTTCAAAAGGAAATTGGATGAGCATTTGAAGGAAATAGATTTGAAAGGCTACGAGAATTGAGCAGGGAGATGGGACTGACTGAATTGCTCCAGAGAGAGGTGGCCTGGACTTGATAGGCTGAATGGCCTCCTTATCTATTGCCAGTGGCTGTGACCTGAGATACAATCCACCCCATCTGACAATATGCCCTTCATTTCCATCACCAATAGTTGTCCCTAATCAATGCTAATTAAATTTAAAATTAATAGAATTTGGTTTTTGATTAACCTTACTGATTGTAATTGTTTTGAGAACTCAACTATATTAGTGAACTTGGACTTTTAGATAGTCCTAGACCGAGCTAGCTTAGCTTATGACAATACTGTGTCATTAATTTGAAAAGACAAGAGGTAGGGGGAACAATGCAAAAAGCATAAAGACTCTCTTTGGTAGGAGTTTGCCTTTGTGTCACTTCTCTGAAGCTGCTATATTCCATCTAAAAAGGTTTTTTGAAACGTTTGTTCACAGGATGTGAGGGTCATTAGCAAAGACATTTATTGCCCTTTAGAAGGTGGTGGTGAGCTGCCTCCTGAATGGTATAGGTTCACCTACCATGATATTCGAAAGGGAGTTCCAGATCCAATGACAATGAAGAGAGGCTGTGTAATTCCAAATTAGAATGGTGTGTGGCCTGGAAGGAAACACAAATCTGGTGGCTTTTCAAAAGCTGCCCTTGATGTTCAGGTGGTGGAGGGTGTGTGTTGGAAGATGCTGTAAAAGGAGCCTTGTGTTGATTTTGTGAGCAAGTTTACTTGCATAATTTGAGGAAGCTTCAGAGAATTACTGGAACTCACTACATCTGATCTCTGTTCCCTTATTGTTTTCACTGCACCTAGAAACCAAGTACTCCCTAGCAAGAAAAGTGAAAACCCGTCATGAGAGATTCAGCTGAAAAGACTCATTATTATAGCACTGTTTCTCAAGAACTCAGCATTAATTGGCAGGACAGGATCACCAACTCAGTAGTCCTGGAAAGTACTAATACCACCAGCTTACATTCATTGTTAGGCTATCAACATTCACACTAGCTCAGCTACATTCACTGAGTGAACGATGGCTGTATGAGCAAAGACCTCCTGTCTGGCGAACTGAACATAGTGTCACAATTTCATGGACGTCTATACCTCTACTACCAAGTCACTTGTAATTGAGGTATGTAGATGACAGGCATTGACACTAACAACTGGGAGACAATCACTGACAGCTGTGACCTTTGGAGGATGATTGTTTGGAAAGGCATTGGAAAAGGCAGGCAGAAACAGAAAGCTCAGCTCCCTGAAAAGACAACCCAGAAAAAAACAGAGAGCAGTGAATCCGCTGCAGTCAACGATGCAGAGATCGATATGTTACAGTGAAGTTCCTGGGCCACACCAGGTGATGCTTAACACATAAGGACCACCTCATCACAAACCATCATTATCCAAGATGGAAAGCTATTAATGAACAAGTTTCCAAACAAAGACATATAACTGGATTGTAACTCTCCACATCGTTGAGAGGCATCCATCATTGATTCAGTCAGGCAAGATTCAAGCCAAATTCAATAACTGCAAGTATAGTTACAGGCTTCCTGTGGAAAATTTCAAGTCTCATTTCATGCTTTATATGAATCTAAGTGAAATCTAGGAAGAATATTGTAGAGGACTAAAAGCAAAATTGGCCCTCCATAAATTTTCTGTCCAGCTGCTTTCATCAGTAACACTCTGTGTACAGCCAATAGAAGTATTATATTATAAATAATGAATATAATGAGTAATCAATGTCAATAATGGAAATGATTACCGATGTACACCCATCAGTATCGGTGTAAAATGAATTGTCACCAATTTACTGACGGCAGGTGATGTTATGCCTTTGCCACTCAGTTATTGCTGTAATTTTAGCATCTGAAACTTGGGTTCAGTAGTTTGTTAATGTAGAGCCATCTGTATGTGTGCAAGATAATTGCTCATTTTTTGGAAGGGCTGAAAGTCCTAAATTTGTTCGGTTGCTTGAGATATTAGATAATGCTATCACACTTCTCAGAACAGTTTATGTGAACTTTCCCATCACTTTACCATTTGTTACAATGTAATTTCAGGGTGACTCAATGTTACTTTCCAATTTAGTCTTTAATGTTCTTTGAGGGTACTTCTATGCAGCGGCGTTATATTTGAATGTTCCTTATATGACTAATTCTGAATTTTAAGAATGGTTTTGGATCAGAGCCATCATTCTAATGCATCACTGAGATTGAGACTGTGCCTTAACCACCCATTATCCTATTAAAATTAGTAAACCCAAAAAGAAACCCGACCACAAACATTTCTTAAAGTAAGTTACTATCTATTTACAAAAATATTAAATTCAGACTCTATGGCACATCCTAGGTTTGGAATCCCTTGAGTAACAGACAGAATTTTGAAATTCATTACAAATTAGTTCTATTTCAATGAGCCATATTCAAGTCTGACTGTAGATCTACTTATTTCTTTTAGTGATACAAAATAGAGAACAAAACAAGGACTACAAAGGCAAAGACTGAGCAAAGTTTGGCTCGAGGTGAGAGAGAAAAACTGATAGTTGACCAGGAATGATTCAGGACCTTAAGAAATGTGCAGGTTCTGAGGTTTGTTCCACTTCAATCCAGTGCATCAGTTACTGGCTTTGGAGGGTGTACTTCATAGGGCAGGCTGTCTGAGCTCATTGATTAGAGCTTGGAGCTGGAAAGGGCATTTAATTTGCTGAAATAATGGAGTATCCGAATTTCACTACCTGCCCACAACCACCGAGATTAAAATGGAATGGGTGCATCAATGATGGTATTCAGAAGGGAGACTAATGGTTGACTTACTGCCTTACTATCAATTTCTATTTTAGGTTTCCTTGTTAACCTGAGCATAGTGGCTCAGTGGTTAGCACTGCTGCCTCACAGAGTCAGAAACAGGTTCAATTCCACCCTCGGGTGACTGTCTGTGTGGAGTTTGCACATTCTGCCCGTGTCTGTGTGGGTTTCCTCCGAGTGCTCCGGTTTCCTCCCACAGTCCAAAGATGTGCATGCTAGGTGGATTGGCCATGCTAAATTGCCTGTAGTGTTCAGGGATATGTAGATTAGGTGGGTTATAGGGGTAATGGATTTGGGTGGGATGATCTTAGGGTGGGTGTGGACTTTTTGGGCCGAAGGGCCTGTTTCCACACTGTAGGGATTCTATGATCTATGATCAATTGACGCCCCTACATGACCAATTAATGACCACTTAAGGGCCTTATGCCATATTAACAGCTGGGAGGGAGTTGGTGAGTGGGACTGGGAGTGGAGGTGGGAGGCGGGGGGATGGGGTGGTGAGTAGGATAGTGAGTGGAAGTTTGGGAGTTGTGGATAGAGAGGGGGGAGTGCGGGGTGGGAAGTGGGGAATGTGGGGTCAGGGTGGGGAGTAGGGGTGAAGGTAGAGGGTGTGAGGTGGATGGGGAGTGTGGGGTGAGGGTGGTCTGGTGACTGGGGTGGGTGTGGGAATGTGGGGTAGGGGTATGGAACGAGGGTGATCAGAAACATTGGAAATGGATTGTGGCCGGCTAGGAGTCACCATTGCCTCAATAAGGTCCCACTGGTGAAACCAGCCCACAATAGCAGGACTTTTCCCTAATCTGTATCCAAGTACATACAATTCCCTGATTTCCTGAACGTATCGGGCAGGCTGGAATATGAGTGGTAGCTATCTGATTCTCCCTGTATTTAAATTAGTAAGAAGTGAAATGAATTCCTTCACATGTAAGTGCTGTGACCCAGTCGATTCTCAGATATTCACTGTGTTCAATCAGTCAACTCATTTGACCTGAAAGTAGGCACAAGAATATCTCCCCTTATCACTCCAGTAAATCAGGCATTTAGAAAATAAAATCCTCCACTCCTTCAAGAAAATGAGTTATTTGACACTTATCCAGAGGGGCCTGGGCCAATTTTCTGATTGCTGAGCTGGTTCTCACTGGTGTGGAATGTGTGTACACAGGCAACAACCTCAGGCTGAGAGCTCGTCAACACAATTTCTGCCCAGCTCACACTGAGCCTCTTTCTCTCCCCTTAAAACTTTGATTTGGTCATAAAATGTGTGCAATGTGCTGTGAAGCAAAGGGGCCTGGAAATAACATAAATGTGAATAAAATAACCTGTGGCAAGATTTTCTAATTTTGTTCACTGGAATTTTCTGTGCGTTGAAGTAACCTATAAGGAAGAGATGATAAGTGAGAGGCCTATTCTGGCCCGGAGAAGATGACTTCATTTGCATACTCTGGAACTTTTTATTGTCCTGAAATTTAAATTTGCAGCGGGTTGGCTCTGGCATTAGTCTACCGTATTTCTCTTTCCAATCGTTATCGCGTGTGGATTTCTGACAGATACAATTTTCTGATATATGCCGAAGAAAATATGGATTTACCGACAACCCCGGGAGTGCAGCTGTTTGATGGGCTCTGAATGCTGATATAGCCAGTGGCATCCACGTGCCATGAATTTTTTTTTCAAAATCGGTTGCTGTAGTCAAATTTTAGAGAATGGGTTTCTTGTTCAGTGAGTCATGGAGAGGTGTAATGTGAGGATTTGATGAAAATAAGGTTTTGATTTGCACCAGAGGTGAACTGTTTGCATGTGGTCTTCCCAAGTAAAGTTGTACCTGCCTTTTCAGAGTCAGTTTCCTGTGAATATCTGAGGAAATCAGCTTCTGGAGGTCATTAATGCACCAGGGAAGCAGTCTCATCCACAAATAAGATTAATCACAGGGACAGCTCTACCAGTAGCTGTAAAGGTAATGACAGCACTGAACTTTAATGCCTTCAGATCATTCCAAACCATTTGTATGTCAAATCAATCAGTAGTGCACTGGTGCACACAATAGAGCTGTCAGATATATTGTCCACAAGAGCTAACTCATTCCTGTTTTCTCACATAAAGCAAGCAGCTGTCTTAAAGAGATCTGTTTTTTTCATGTGGTGCTACTCTACAAATTGTAGACATTATTGATAGCAGACTGCTGCACCAAACAGCAGAGCTTTCAACTACTGAACAGGAATCTGTCAAGCAAATTTTCACATGGACCATGGACGTCTGCCCAATGTTATGGAGGAACCTGTGATGCATTCATTTCACTGCATTCACTGAACATTAATTAAGTTGGGGGCAGACCGATTGTCAAGAGCATGGAAAATGTAAATCCCAAATATTACATTAAATCAAAGTACAAGACTGGAACAAGGTTCAAGATTAATTTACAACCATAACAAAATCTCTCTGCACAAATGTAGAAAGCACTGCCCCAGTGTGCATCAAACAGAGGCTGAAAGAGAAAACAAATTCAAATTAGTAACAGTGGTATCCCATTCAGCCCTTCAAGTCTGCTTGACCATTCACAAAAATCACGGCAGAACTGATTGTATCCTCAAATCTGTACTCCTACCTACCCCCGAGGGCATTTCCTTACTTAATGAGAATCTATCTACCTCTGTCTTAAAAAAAGTAATGGGCTATGATTCCACAACTTTTTCAGAAAGACAACTCCAAAGACTCATGACCCCTTGAGAGAAAAGAAAATTGCCTCATTGGTCTTAAATTGATGAGGCATGATTTTTAAATAGTGACTCCCAGTTCTAGATTTTCCTATTTTCCTTCTCTCCATTTACCCTGCCAAAACCCTTCAGGATCTTGTATGTTGCAATCAAATCACCTCTTAATCTTCGGAATTCCAGTAATACAAGCCCAGGCTGCCTAACATTTCATCATAAGCCAACCCTCTCATTTCAAAGACAACAAGGTGCAGGGCTGGATGAACACAGCAGGCCAAGCAGCATCATAGGAGCAGAGAGGCTGACGTTTCGGGCCTAGACCCTTCATCAGAAAAGGGGGAGGGGAAGGGGGTTCTGAAATAAATAGGGAGAGAGTGGGAGGCAGATAGAAGATGGACAGAGGCGAGGATAGGTGGAGAGGAAACAAACAAGTCGAAGAGACGGGGAGGGAGCCAGTAAAGGTGAGTGTAGGTGGGGAGTTAGGGAGGGGATAGGTCAGTCCAGGGAGGACGGACAGGTCAAGGGGGCGGGATTAGGTTAGTAGGGAGGAGAATGGGGTGCGGCTTGAGGTGGGAGGAGGGGATAGGTGGGAGGAAGAACAGGTTAGGGAGGCAGGGACAAGCTGGACTGGGTTTGGGATGCGGTAGGGGGAGGGGAGATTTTGAAGCTTGTGAAATCCACATTGATACCATTGGGCTGCAGGGTTCCCAAGCGGAATATGAGTTGCTGCTCCTGCAACCTTCGGGTGCCATCGTTGTGGCACTGCAGGAGGCCTAGGATGGACATGTCGTCTGAGGAATGGAAGGGGGAGTTGAAATGGTTCGCAACTGGGAGGTGCAGTTGTTTATTGCGAACCGAGCGTAGGTGT
>NC_063336.1:118167784-118195962 GCF_021869965.1 Rhincodon typus | reverse complement strand
GGAAGGGTCACTGGACCTGAAACATTAACTCTGTTTTCTCCTTCACAGTTGCTGCCAGACCTGCTGAGCTTTTCCAGCAACTTTGTTTTTGTTCCTGATTTACAGCATCTGCAGTTCTTTTGGTTTTCATAACACAGTGTGGAACTGGAGGAACACAGCAGGCCCGGCAGCATCAGAGAAACAGGAAAAAATTTTCCGAAGAATGGTCCCAACCCAAAACTTCAGCTTTCCTGTTCCCCTGATGCTGCCTGGCCTCCTCCAACAGAATTAACAGTTCAGCTTAATTACCTTCATCAGAACTGAGGACTTTTCTCATATACAGATGACACCTTGCCTCAACACTCAAAAGTTTTATATTATTACGTTGTCTTTTAACATTAGGACCAGAAATTTCCCACTGGAGATGGATAGTCAGAATCTATCTCAGTTGTGTGAAAAGGGGCTATTGTCGTCCAAGGAAGGTAGTGACAGAGGTGAAGAGAGAAGCAGGCCAATTCTAAAGCGATTCTAAGTTAAAAGGCTTGTCTCAATTCACAGAAACATCAACCCAGTCCTTCAGATCAATTTAACACTCCATGCAACCTCATTCCTAATCGCCTATACCCTCAACCCCAACCTTTTACTTCCTCACCCCCTCAATCCTACCCCTTTGTTCCCTCAGCAATCATCATTGCTCTTCACCTTCTTCATCCTATCCCTCTCCCCCACCTTTCTACCTTGTCCTCACAATGCTTAAAATGTCAAGTTTTAAATGTCCATGTTTAAATCTTCTCATGGCCTTGTGTGCTTCCCTGTCTCAATATTATCTAGTAATAGTTTGTTGCTCCCTTTCCCAACTGTCTGACCTTCTGTCTGACCTTAACCTCTGAGCTGCCATTCAATTCCCTGCCTTTACCTGGTTACTGGCAGCTATTCCCTTGACAGCTCTGACCCAAGGCTCAGGAATTCCAAACTAAACTGCTCCCCTTTGCTGGCCTTTGCCCCTGGTTTTTTTTAAATCCTCCTCAAAACTCATTGCATTTGTCAAGCTTTTAGTCACCACCCCACTACAACGCTAATTATAATTAGTCTAAAATGTTGTTTTGGCACGTGTGGTTGAGTCTCTGTGAAATATCTTGCAATGCTTCTTTTGGTTAAAAGCATTATATCAATACCAGCTGTTGTCGAGTCCCCACAAAGTGGTAAACATGGTAGAGTTTCCGCACAAATCATCAGCTTGAAGAACTGCCCTTGATATATTTTGTAATGAAGACCAACATAGTAAACAATAGATAGAAATATGTGAATAAACAAAGGAGGGATGGTTAGAAATGTGGCGGGAGAAGCTACAATACCAGAGGAATATGATAACTAGCTCACACACCAAGAACCCCATCCTGGGATGGGCAGGACTCTGTGTAAACAATGGTTTTAAAAGCAGAGAATGCAGCAGAAACTCAGCAGATCTAGCAGTATCCATGAAGAGAGAATCAGTTAACGTTTTTGAGTCTGATGTGACTTCTTCAGAACTCATGTTGGACAATGCTGCTGAGATCCTCCTGCAGCTCCTGTTTCACTTCAGATTTCCAGCATCTGCCGTATTTTGCTTTTATTGAGGTAAACGATGGTGTTCTTCCAGTGCACATGGTTGGGGTCTTCTTTCTGAGCATTCTTCAGCCTGTGCAGGAGTCCCCTGGTGGCAATGACTGACCCCATGGCATCTGCACTCCCTGTTCTCAGTAACATTGCCCCCCACCACCACCCGGCTTTACTGTTTCTGTTTGATACTGGCACACCCATCTACCTGTCTTCAAGGGCACATGGCCAATGATGCTCCATCATCTTCCGGGTACAACCCTATCAACAACCACAGTTAACAGTGGCATTGCCAGCACTTTGATTGGCATGGCACCTCCTGTAGTCACTGCCATCTTTAATAGGACTGCTGCTAGCAAAATCCTGCCCCAAGTCTAACAAGTTGCCGGAATGGCCTAGCATCCCACTCTGACTTACTGCTTCCTCCTGGACAGAATTCCAGCCACTGTCCTTTGCGGTTCAAGAATATATTTACTCCCCTCCTTCAAAAATAAATTGATGAAAAATTGGTCTTTGAATAAGTAGTCACATTTTATGTTATTGCCACTCCATAAATATCTTGCAAAAGTTGTTCCAATTATGGACACATCTTTGGGCAACACTTGGGATGGATCTTGGGTAAGCAGTGAACAAGACATATATGATCGGTGACAACCAATCTGAGGTCCCAGTCTGCAAATGTATCTTTCATTGTGACCTCAACTAGTGAAAAGTAACACTCCATACCTGTTTTAGGCCCAAATAATGGCCACAGTCCCTTTAAAATACTTATTTTTCACAGTAACTTACTGCATATCAACACTTCTTAATCTGCTTACAGATGTTTGTCATAAAACTGGATAATTAGAATTTCCTTTGAAAGGACAACATGACCCTAGGTATCTTAGAAGATGAATTAGTGTCATCTAGTATTATTGGAGTAATGATTTCAGTCTGACTGAAAAAGACAGCTCATTTCAGAACTGCAGGCACCGTGTTCATGATTGTGAGGACTAGGGTGACTCCATTAACCTTTTTGAGGGGTTCTGATGATGTGCTGTCACTGCATCATATCCTTAGGCAGGAAGAACTGATGTCCAAATAACTAACACAAAACCATTTCTCAATGGCATTTGAAACTCATTTTACTTATGGTACAATGACAAGATTGTAAGGGCTTTTATTTTGACATCAATCCTGAATTTTATCCTTTTCTAACAAAACCAATTGAAATTGTGTCAATTAACATCTTCCAAGAACCTGAATAAAAATATCTTTATACTGTAGTTACTATTCAGAATTAAAAGGTCAGGTGTAGGTACGATTGATTGAATGGTCTGTGAACCATAAGACTCCCGGTAGCTGACATCTTAAATATGTAATAGCAGGGAAGGCAACACGTGAAGAGATAGGGTTAGCAGGACTGTCTGCAGCTGCACTTGACATAACTTTAGAAAAGTGCGAGAAACTTTTACTTCATTAGGAGATTGAGTGTGTTATGTTAAATTGATAAAAGAGCAGATTATATGTGCTCGGTAATAGCTGATGACATGATGGCCCGAAGTAACCATTCTTATTCCTGAATAAAAGTGAAATACCTTGGATGCTGGAAATCTGAATTAAAACAGAAAGTGCTGGAAACATTCAGCAAGTCTGGCAGTATCTATGTAGAGAGAAACACCTTTCATTCCCATTCCTAGGACAAGAGGGCATAGCCTCAAGATTAGAGGGAGCAGATTTAGGACTGAGTTGAGAAGGAACTTCTTCACCCAGAGGGTTGTTAATCTATGGAATTCCTTGCCCAGTGAAGTAGTTGACGCTACTTCAGTAAACGTTTTTAAAGATAAGGTAGATTTTTTTTGAACAATAAAGGAATTAAGGGATACGGTGAGAATGCGGGTAAGTGGATCTGAGTCCACGAAAACATCAGCCATGATCTTATTGAATGGCAGAGCAGGCTCGAAGGGCCGGACGGCCTACTCCTGCTCCTAGTTCTTATGTTCTTATGTTCCTTGATTCCTTTATCCTCAAAGACGACAGTTATTGCAATGCATGCTGGATCATGCCTGCAAAGGCTCTGAAATATGGCAAATAAACTCTGACTTGCGATATGATGTGGTAAGATCTTAATATGCATGACTCTGAAAAAGGGAATTCATAGTGACTGGAATTAATCAGTGTCATGCAGTGAAAAGGACAATGGCCAATCCTTGCTCTGTGTTTGCCTGGCATTCAGTATCAGGTATTTTCCAACCTGGATCACTGGACAGGGGTTGAGTTTGGATAATCCCATTGATGCTGTCTCCCCGCACCCTCTTAATAGATCTGCAAGTCTATTTTAAAAGAGGGTTTTTAGATAATTACTGTGCCTGCCACCCCTCCAAAATTGTAATCGTAGGGAAGTGGCAAAAGTTAATTAATTTTGAATTATGCTCTTAAAGCAGAATCAATCAAAACTGTCTCTTTAATATGGAAACAAAATTAATTCAGTCCTGTTGTACTGCATGTCACAGTTTGGTACAGGAGGTCATGATTAGGTAACCGATGTCTGTACAGATTGGATAATTATTAAACTCTGAAAGGGCAGTCTTGTTCTTCTTCCTTAGGAATTTAGATGTGGTGTCCGTTATCTATTGAAAAGCTTTATAGTGAATGGCTACAGATCTGTGGTTATATTCAGTTGGACAAATCTTCCTCTGCGTCTTTCTAATAAATCCTGAATGTTAACTGCCTTTGTTATGTTCGCATGAAAAATCCATGAAACTGATATACTTTCACCTGTGCCCATCTAAAAACAATTATTGGAATACTCAATGAGGGATTGATCTCAAAACAAGAAATGACACGGAAAGATTTCTATAACAGAACTTCCTGTTTTTGGTAAAACAGATGAAATGATTAAGTCTGTTTTAAAATTACTTAAAATGTGATATTCCATACAAAATATTTTGGTTTTCAGATTGAGCTCTGAGTAAATGATGACATAATTAACTAAGTGTGGTAGAAGAGACAAGGGAGTGATGCTGTGCGCTGCTGTTTAATTGTAAGTGGGATTGAGCAACTAATCAAGTTCTGATCTCTGCAGAACTGCCTCATACAAAGGAGTGATGGTATTTAAAGTCCTGCCTTGTATGCATTGGCCAGGATTTTCATCATAAAGGTGGGAATTATACACCAGAAGTTTTCATGGCATCGTAATCCCACCTCTTTGTGAATGATTGTGGTGGGACTTTCACTGACAGAGGCAGGGTGACCTAGGGCCAGGCCTGTCACCAGAGGTAGAGAGAAAATTGGGCTGATGCTGAGGCTGCAAGGTTGAAAGGCCCATCAGCTTACTTCAGGACATCTGTGTAAAGCCCTGCTCATCCTCACGCCTTCTCTTACTCCTTTATCACTTTATGTTCTGTATGCCCTCATTACCCTCTATTCAACCAACTTATCCCCTTCATCCTCTCTCCACTCTCCCTTCAACCCTCTGGTCCCGAAATTCTATACAGAAATTATGAAACTAAAACTAGCGTTTGGAAGTCGTTGAAAGACTCATAAATCTGTCAGACTAAACAAACATCACTTGAAAAGGCATTTGAAGAAATATTGCCATTTTAACTCATAAATCTTTCAAAATAAACAAACCTGCACTGTCTTGAAAATGCTATGTAAAACAGAATTGCAGTCTAAAATACATTAATGGTTTGTAATGCAGCCAAAACATCAAACCTGTGTAAACAGTCCCTACAGTACAAAATTCATTAGTGCTTTTGAAGACAACTACATACTCAGACATGTCAAAGACTTCAAATAGCTAAACAGATGGCTAAGATGTTATTTAGAGAATAAATAAATGCAATGGGAAAAATTTAAACTGTTAGATATTGATCTCACACTTCTAATCTTTCAATGTTGTACAGTTCAGAAAAACACTTTACCCAATGTTTATCTACTCCAATGAAGCAGATGACTTTTCCACGCCTGCAGTGCTGTTCTTCCATATTAAAATTAACAACCTGGCAACCATATTATTTCATGGTCACTTACTTTTTCCAATCACAACACAATACTTTAGCAAATAGGTATACCACAGGCTGCAACATTTCACAACAAACTGTAAGAAGGCATGCCCTTTTACTCACGATTCAGACTCTTCCCCCACTTCCAGTCCAAGGTTTATGTCTCTTCTGACCAGATGGGTTTAAAAAAGGTTGCAGAATGCAGTTTCTTCAATGAAAGTTGCAGAAGCTTTGCCATTCCCACTTCCAGAATGGTATTGGCAACTTCTGAGTGAGAGGTTCCAGCTTACTTCCTCTTTTTTACTGAAAATAGCTGGAGAAGCAAATGGGACATACTCAACCATTATATTCTTTCTCCTGCGGAGCTTCTAGCATCCCCCATTGGCTTCTCAAAACCTGGCCTATTAATTTGGATGACTTGTTTGAATCAAAGAGTACAAAACATATCATATGCTTCATACTTGTAGTGATTGGAACCAGGGCCTGGTGGATCTCATTGACCACAAGATCGTTGATTGGGGTTGTTAACCTCAGCCAATCAGGGAGCCTCAGCTGACAGATATAAACAGGAGATTCAGAGAGTCTCCTCAGTCTAGGGCTTGGCCCTGAGCTGGCTGGTCAGAGTCCATGTACTGTGTACAAGTAAATAAAGGGTGACTTGATGACACGATACTGGCCTCTGTGAACTTATTTTAAAACTGTTCTTTCCTCTACATGGCCACAATGTAAAATTATTCTGAAATAGGCGGTAACATTGGCCAGTTTGAACATAGTTTCTCTTTAGGCTACGAGCTAAAAGCAAAGATGAAAATTCTGCTTTTTTACTCCAAATAAATTTGTCAAAAATTAAATGTGACAAAGAAGTCTTACACAGCTTGTGTATATGATGGATAGGAAATATGTGCAGATAAATCATCATTCATATTAATAAAGATCGCCAACATTGTCCCATAAGTCATCCCTCTTTAATAATATTACATGGGATTTGAGGAAGTGTTGTTTGCATACTACACATAATAGTTGATTGATTGATTGATTGATTTTCAGGCATACCAAAGTACAGTTACAAGCAGCACAGGCAGATCATAGTAAGCAAAGATGTACAGATTGAAAAGACTTATACAGAGACATACAGGTTACGTTGCACGGAGCATGCGTTAGACAAGATCAACATTAGCAAGATCAGCTTTATTTGAGGCCAGAGAGTCCATTCAACAGTCTGATAACGGCTGGAAAGAAGCTGTACCTGAACCTGCTGGTGCCTGTCTTCAGGCTTCTGTATCTTCTGCCCGATGGAAGAGGTAGTAAGATATCATTACCGTAGTGCAATGGGTCTTTGATGGCAGCCTTTCTGTGGCAGCGAGCCGTGTAAATATTGTCCATAGATGGAAAGTTGACTTCCATGATGGTCTGGGCTGCGCGCACCAACTTCTCTAGTTTCTTATGGTCCTGGTCAGAGCAGTTGCCATACCAGGCCATTATGCACCCGGACAGTATGCTTTCAGTGGTGCATTTGTAGAAGTTGGTGAGCATCCTGATGGACATTTCAAATTTCCTGAACCTCCTGAGGAAGAAGAGTCATAGTTGTGCCTTCTTAACCCTTGCTTCTACTGGGAAGTCCAGGATGAGTTGTCGGTATCGTCACTCGGAGGAACCTGATACTCTCCACTCTCAGAACCTCAGTTCCGTTGATGTAGATGGGGGCGTGTTCTCCTCCTTTCTTTCTGAAGTCAATGATTAGTTCTTTAGTTTTGCTGACGTTGAGAGAGAGATTGTTTTCATCGCACCACATCACCGAGCCCTCTACCTCCCTTCTGTATTTTGACTCATCGTTGTTAGATATCCATCCCACTATGTTGGTGTCGTCAGCGAACTTGTTGACGGCAATCGTTCGGAATTTGGCAACACAGTCATGGGTGTACAGGGAGTACAGTTGGGGGCCTGAGGACGCATCCTTGGGAGGGCTCCAGTGTTGAGCGTTATTGTGGAGGAGGTGCAATTACCTATCCTCACTGCAGTCTGTGGGGCAGAAAGCTGTGTATCCAGTTGCAGAGGGTGGAGCCAAGACCAAGGTCACAGAGTTTTGAGATCAGCCTGGAGGGGATAATGGTGTTGAAGGTGGAGCTGTAGTCAATGAGCAGGAGTCTGACGTAAGTGGCTTTGTTGTCCAGATGTTCCAGGTTTGAGTGCAGGGTTAGGGATACGGCATCCACTGTGGACCTGTTACAAATTGCAGGGGATTGAGGCAGATTGGGAGACTGGAGTTGATGTGGGCCATTACCAGCCTCTGGAAGCACTTCATGATTATGGAGGTCAGAGCCACTGGATGGTAGCTATTAAGGCACAGTGCGTGTGCTTTCTTAGTTACAGGGCTGATGGTGGTCTTTTTGAAGCAAATGGGGGCCTTGGCTTGTAGGAGGGCGAGGTCAGTGAATGCCGTCGCCAGTTGGTTTGCACAAGATCTGAGTGCTCGGCCGGGAACATCATCCAGGCCCATCACTTTCCTTGGGTTGACTCCCAGGAAGAGGCCGATCTGACGTCTGAAGCGGTGACAGAGGGAACAGGTCTGTCTAGGGCTGTTGGGGCAGGTGTCACCGCGCTGCTGGCATTCTGCTCAAACCAAACATAGAAAGCATTGAGCACATCAGGGAGGGGTGTGTCTTTGTTTCTGTGTCTTTGTCTTAATGTAGTTAACCACAAAACAACTCTTTACTTGAATGTCAGTGGATGTTTTCTTATTCATTTATGTTATGTGAGTCCTGGGTTTATCTCCTGCAACGATAAATCTTCCAAAACTTGCTTTTTTGAGGTGGAACTTAGAAAGGGCACAAGTAGAGCGGCTGAACAGTGGAGTTTAGGTTTCTACTTACCAACATATTCCTTCTTCCACTAGTCTGTACCTGTCCTGGCCAGTTTTGGGAATGTGTGGTGGAGGAGTTACTGGAATTGAAACCAAGATATGCCATCCGTGTTTTTGGCAACAGCTGCATGGCACTTTGACCTCACAATAAAAAATTCGAACAGGAATTAATCTCAAAATCCAAGACCAAACTAATTACCTCAGGAAATCATCCTCTGTCTCAATCTGCAGCCTCCTATTTCTTAGCAGTGAGACACTGCTTTATATTTGCACATGCAGGATGGATGTGTGCCAGTTACAAATATGGTCATCATTGTCTGTCCTTCTAAACATATTTGAAAATCAAATTGCATTAGTCTGGCCTGGGAGGTTTGTTCTGCCTTTCAGTTAGATCATGGCTGGTATAATAATTTGAACTGCCCTCTCCTACCTTATTCCCATAATACTTGATTCCCTTGCTGATTAAAAATCTATCTCAGCCTTGAGTATACTTAACAACACAGCCTCAAATGTACTTAAGAACCCAGCCTCGACAGCCCTTTATGGTAAAAAATTCCACAGATTCACTACCCTCTGAGGGAGAATAATACTTCTCATCTCTGCCTTAAATGGATGACCCCTTACTCTGAGATTATACCGATTGGTCCTAGATTCTCCCACAAGGGGAAGCAACATCTCTGAATCAATGATGTCAAGCTTCCTTATAGCCTTTTATGTTTCAATAAGGCCTGTGCTCATGGTTACAAGCCCAACGTACTGAACCTCGTCTCAAAAGACAGTCCCTTCATATCAGGAATCAACCTAGTGAACCTTCTCTGGATTGCCTCCAAAACCAGTGAAGCTTTCCTTGCATAAAGGGACCAAAACTGTTCACTGTATTCCAACTGTGGCCTCATTAGAGCCTTGCATAGTTTCAGCAAGAGCTCACTATTTGTATACTTCATTCCCTTTGCAATAAAAGTCAATCTGTCTTCTCTATTACTGTCTGAACCTGCATGCTAGCTTTTTGTGACAATTACCCCAAATTCCTCTGCTCGGCAGCTTTCACTAGTCATTCCTCATTTGAACAAAATTCAACTTTTCTGTTCTTCCTGCCAAAGTGCATAACCTCACATTTCCCACATCATTATTCCATCTGCCAAGTTTCTGCCCATTCACTTAACCTGTCTGTAACCCCTCTGTAGACTCTTATGTCATCCTCACTACTTGCATTTTCAGCTATTTTTGTTTCACTGCAGACTGGCGATGGTACATTCACTTCCTCCATCCATATCAAAATATATAGAAAATAGTTGTGGCCCCAGCACTGATCCATGTGGTACTCCAGGTCGGGCAGCATCAGAGGAGCAGGAGAGTTGATGTTTCGGGCCTTGATGACGCGTCATGAAGGGTGTGGGCCCAAAAAGTCAACTTTCCTGATCCTCTGATGCTGCCTGACCTGCTGTGTTCCTTCAGCTCCACACTGTGTTGTTTCAGACTCCAGCATCAGCAGTTCTTGCTATCTCCCTGTGGTACTCCACAAGTTACCGTTGTCACCATGAAAATGCCCCATTTATTCCAACTCTCCATCATCTATGAGTTAGACAATCATTTATCCATGTTAATGTATTACTCCCAATACCACGGACTCTTATTAAGAAACCTTATAAGGGGTATCTTATCGAATACCTTTTGGAAATATATGACATCTATTGGTTCCCCTTTATCTCTCCTGCGTGTTACCTTCTCAAGGATTTGTAATAAATTGTTTTGTCATGACTTACTCTTTGTGAAGCCAGGCTGACTCTGCTTGATCATATCATGTATTTCTAAAGGCTCTGCTATTACAAGGGACTCTAGCGCTTTCCCAATGGCAGATGGTAAGTTAACTGGTTTATAATTATCTATTTTTTTGACTCCTCCCTTTTTGAATAAAGGTGTTATATTGGCAGTTGTCCAATCTTTCGGGATTTTTCCTGAAACTAAGGATTTGCAGAATATTGCTACATGTGTAACTGTCTCTGGAGTTACTTCTTTCTTGCCACAGCCAGATGAGCAAGCTGGCCATCCAGGCTCATAGCTGGAGAGGGCAGATGGAGAGATTACCAGCAATGGGCTGCCTTTGGCGATCAGAGCATGGGGCAGAGAAAAATAGTCATCTGGAGATTAGGTTGTGGAGGCAGCAGGCATTTTTTATCAATAAATTAGATTACAGTGAGAGGGGTCATATGAAGTGAGATTAAGTTGGTTAGAACTATATTCACTGGAGTTTAGAAGAAAGTTAGTGAGGGGGGGCATCTCAGAGAAACCTATAAAATTCTAACAGGTCAAGACAGATCAGACAGAGGAAGGATGGTCCCAATGTTGGGGGAGTCCAACATGACTTAGTTTAAGATTAAGAGGTAAACCTTTTAAGACTGAGATGAGAAGAAATTTCTTCATCCAGAGAGTGGTGTGCCTGCGGAATTCATGACCACTATAAGTGGTTGAGACCAAAACATTGTATTTTCAAGAAGGTAGTAAATTTTGTTCTTGTGGCTAAAGAGATCAAGGGATATGTGGGGAGGGTTGGATGAGGGTATTGAGCTCGATGATCAGCCATGATCATGTTGAATGATGCAGCAGACTCGAGGTGTTGAATGGTCTACTGCTCCTATCTTGTATGTTTCTATATCAATTAAACCCATGGGGGTCTGGACATCATTTGGGGCAAGAGTAAGGGGGCAAGCACTGCTGATGTTCCTATCCCACAAGCAGTGCTGGAAATGTGGCTACTCACTATATCTCAGGGAAACTCATTCCATAGCCCTCAAATTGAAATGATTGCAGAAAACAAAGGAGGGAGGTTGGTAGAGTGGTAATGTTGCTGAACTAGTAATCCAGAAACCTAGGCTAACGTTCAAGAGAAAATTTTGGCACAGAGAGAGAGGTATGGCAGTTTCTAAAGCCAATGTCAAAACTCCAACAACTACTGAAAGCTGAAGTAAAACCCAGGCTCTGACCCCACCCATTCATGCTGCTTCTATTGTTCCAACTTTAAAAAAAGCCCAAAGCCTCACAAGCTGTTGACTTTATCGGATTGGAACAGACCAGTCGGTGCCTCTGTCCCAACCTCTCTTTGTTAAAAAAAAGAACAAAATGCACCTGTGAACACCAAAGTATGTCACAGTTCCCATTTTGATACAACTGAATCCACCACTGCCTTGTCTATCCTAGCAGGTTAAAACTCCTACCCTTGCACCTGAGAAATAGGCCAGTGTGTGCTTCATGTTTATTCCTCTCAAAAAGTGTCTAGTATGCTGTCCCATAAAATTAACTGTGGTTTGAATTTTTTAAACATTTTCATATACTATTATCACATTAGAAATTCTGGTCTCAGTTGTACATTGAATGTCACAACAGCAGGGGATGGATTCATATCTGATTATCAAACATATGGTTTCCAGTTTTGAGCAAAACCTTGGTTACAGGGCCCCCTAGTGGCCCTGCATTTCTCAGTTATTATTAGTGAACAAACTTCAGTATAGAAAACAACAGCAGGGAAGTACATTGCCATCATCTTAATCCTCAAAATAATTTTGTGCATTTTATTGTACTTTTGAAGCCTTATTCCCCTGCACCTCAATATGTTCATTTGTTTGCTTGTGTCCTCAGAAAATCCTAAATCAAAAGCAGAAATAGCTGGAGAAACTCAGCAGGTCTGGCAGCATCTGTGGAAAGAAAGCAGAGTTAATGTTTCAGTCAGGGATAAAGAGTCACTGGGCACAAAATATTAACTCTGTTTTCTCTCCACAGATGCTGCCAGGCTTGCTTACTTTACCAGCAATTTCTGTCAGATTTCCAGCATCCACAGAGCTTGGTTTTATTTATATGAAAATCCTGACCTGCCATAGTGTATTAGGTGTGAGAGTTTTGATCATATCAGCACCATATTTGGAGTGTAAAACAGAGGTTTTGAGCAGGGCCTTGGAATATTGTGTGCAGTTTCGGTCTCCTTTTTCTGAGGAAGGATGCTGTTGCTCTCGAGGGAGTGCAGCGAAGGTTTACCAGGCTGATTCTGGGGATGGTGGGACTGATGTATGAGGAGAGATTGACTAGGTTAGGATTGTTTTTGGTGGAGTTCAGACGAGTGAAGGGGGATCTCATAGAGGCTTATAAATTTCTAACAGGACTGGACAGGATAGATGCAGGGAGGATGTTCCCGATGGTGGATGTGTCCAGAACAAGGGATCACAGTCTGAGGTTCAGGGTAGACCATTTAGGATGGAGATGAGGAGACATTTCTTCACCCAATGAGTGATGAGCCTGTGCAATTCATTACCACAGGAAGTAGTTGATGCCAAAACATTGAATGTATTCAGGAGGCGACTAGATGTAGCACTTGGTGTGAATGGGATCAAAGGTTATGGGGAGAAAGCAGGAATAGGCTGTTGAGTTGGATGATCAGATGAACGGCGGAGCAGTCTCAAAGGGCTGAATGGCCTCCTCCTGCACCTATCTTCTATGTTTCTATATATACATTGTTTATAGTTTATCAAGACAGACTGCTTGATGTGAGATTCAGCAGAGAATGTGTATGTTCATGAGCCTGAACTTGCTGTTCTGATACTGAGATGATTCCAACATTATTTTACCATCAGGGGCTCAAGCTGAGTCTCTGGGTCAGAACAGGAGGATGTCTATGCAGTCACTCACCATTCATGTGGTCTCATATTGGGACATGATTGCCATTGGCTGGCCAGCATTTATTGCCCATCGCTAATTGCCTAGGAGAAGGTGGCGGTGAGCTGCCTTCTTGAGCTGCTGTGGTGTTGGTACACCCACAGTGCTATTATGGAGAGAGTTTCTGGCATTTGACCCAGGGACAGTGATGGATGACAGATTAAGTCAAAACCCCATTACAATTACACTTATAAGTTTAAATAAACTCTGGTAGAACCAATATTATTTTTCTTGAATATTTAAAAAGTTCAGATGATTTTCATCATTGAAAATGACAGTGAAGATGGGAAACCAACAGTGAAATCATGCGGCATCCTCCGTTGGAATGGAAATGTAGCTTTCTTAGATTTACCCCATGGCTCCTGCTCTCTTTCCATTATTTCTAACTTTATCTTAAGTCTATGTTCCAACACCAGGAGGTGGATTCAGGCCTGGTTATTAAGCAGCCAGTTTAAACAGATGAATTTAAATGATGATCTCACAAGGGAAGAACGTGTTGGAGTGATTGATGATTTAAGGGATTGAATTACAGAATGTATGGCTGCAGCTAGTAGAATGTAATTTGCTAATGTTTGGGCAAAAAAAGAAGGAATTGCACAAGAGGTCAGAGTCAGAGAAATGGATGAATGGAGGGTGAGAATGAAGCTATGCATATTGTGAGGTGTTGGGAGTCTAGCAGCCAGTGTTGGTCAGTGAGGACCAAGTTCACAGATGAAGAGGACCTGTTGGGGGATTGTGTCAGGGGAAACAGAATTTTGGATCACGTGAAGTTTACAAAAGGCAGAATATAGGAAGCCAGGAGAGCATCAGGACCATTGAGGTGAAACGGGCATGTGTAAGAGTTTTGTAGGCACGTGGGCTGACATAGGAGCAGAGTAGACAACCTTTATGTTAGCAGCTTTTAGAATCTCACCTTCAAGGGGTTGACCAGGTTGTGAATAGCCTCAGAAAGCAGCTACAGAAGGTGTTAAAGGCATCTTAACTAAAAATGGATGCCAAAAAAAGCATTCTGATAACTCAAAATTAGCAGGAATTTGACAGAGGGCTATAGGTTTGGAAGGCCATCACAGGGCAGATTGGATATCAAGCTTGAGAACAGTGTTCATCAGTCTGTGATTGTATCCAACGTGGAGGAATGGATCAGTGGCTAGGGAACAAAGTTCATGGTGGGATCCAAAGACAATGGCTTCAATCTTCTCATTGTTGCATTGGAACGAATCTAGCTTATCTGATACTGATGGTCAAGTAGGCAATGGAAAGGTCAAGAGAGGTTTAAGTGCATTGAGATGTTATCAGTGTAGATGTGGAACTGGATATGGAACTGGATACAGGTTTCGAAGTTAAGAACTTGAATGTGGCTGAGAAGATGTCCTGAAGGGACTCTGTGTGGGGGTTGGTGGGCACTGGGTGTTTGAGTGTGGATGTAATGAGGAGAAGGCCTCAGTAGGTGATTCTATAGCAACGGTTGGATAGGTAAGTGTGGATTCAGGTGCAGCAGACCACTCCAACAGTACTGTGAAGAAGGATGATGTGGCCAAATAACTCAACAACCCACAGGCATTATGGAATGTCTCTGTAAAGACTGGGACAAGTCAAGACGATAATGCACGACATTAATGTCGTGGACAATATCATTTGTGACGTTGATAAGGACCATTTCAGTGCTGTGGTGAAACAGGAGTCAGATTAGGGAGTTTCAGAAAAAACATGCATAATCTTGGGAGGCAGCAACACAGTTGAGAGTGTTAGTGACTACACTTCCAAAGTAATTAATTTACTTTTTTATTCACTCATGGGATGTGGGTAACACTGACTGGGTCATTATTTACTGCCTGTCCCTAGTTGCCCTTTGAGAAGATGGTGGTGAGCTGCCTGCTTGAACTTCTGCAGCTAATTTGATGTAGATACATGTACAATGCTGTTGCAGAGGGAATTCCAGGATTTTGACCCAGCGACAGTGAAGGAACGGCGATAGATTTCCGTGTAAGGATGGTGAGTGGCTTGGAGGGGAACTTGAAGATGTTGGTGTTCCCAGGTATCTGCTGCCCTTTCTTTCTGGGTGGAAATGATTGTGTGTTTGAAAGGTGCTATCTCAGGAGCCTTGCTAAAGCTCTGAAGTACATTTTGTAGATGATAAACACTGCCATTACTGTGCGTTGTTGGTGAAAAGAGTGAACGTTTATGGATGAAGCAGGTTGCTTCATCCTGAATGGTGTCAACTTCTTGAGTGTTGTTGGATCTGCAGCCATCCAGGCAAGTGGGGAGTATTCCATCACACTCCTGACTTGTGCCTTGTAAATAGTGGACAGGCTTTGGGGAGTCAGGAGGTGAGTTACTTGCTGCAAGATTCCTAGCCTCTGACCTGCTCTTGTAGCGGCTGTATTTATATGGTGAGTCCAGTTCAGTTTCTGGTCAGTGGTAACTGTCAGGATATTGACAGTGGGTAAATTCAGTGCTGTTAAAACCATTGAATGTCAAGGGATGATTGTTAGATTGTCTCTTATTGGAGATGGTCATTGCCTGGCATTTGTGTAATGTGAATGGTACTTGCCACTTATCAGCCCAGAATTGGATATTATCTTGCTGCATTTGAACATGGACTACGTCAGTAGCTGAGGAGTCACGAATGGTGCTGAACATTGTGCAATCATCGGCAAACATCCCCAATCGTGACCTTATAATGGAGGGAAGGTTATTGATGAAGCAGCTGAAGATGGTTGGGCCGAGGACACTACACTGAGGAACTCCTGCAGAGATGTCCTGGAGCTGAGATAACCGACCTCCCAAAACTACAACATCTTCCTATGTGTCAGGTATGACTCCAGGAAAATTTGTCCCAATACCCGCTGATTTCAGTTTTGCCATGGATCCTTGATGCCACACTCGGTTGTGGAACCTTGATTTTGAGGCCTGTCATTCTCACGTCACTCTCTGGAATTCAGCTCTCTTGTCCATGTTTGAACCAAGGCTATAATGAGGTCAGAAGCTGAATGGCCCTGGCAGAACCCAAACTGGGCATCACTGAGCAGGTTATTGCTGAGCAAGTGCTGCTTGATAGCACTGTTGATGACACCTTCCATCACTTTACTGATGATCAAGAATAGATTGATGGGGTAGTAATTTGGATTTGTCGTGTGTACAAGACATACCTGGGCAATTTTCCGCAAGGTTGGGTAGATACCAGTGTAGTAGCTATACTAGAACAGCTTGGCGAGGGAAGGGCAGGTTCTAGAGCACATGACATTGCTGGAACTTGTCAGGGTTGATAGCCTTTAAAATAGCCAGTGCTTTCAGCTCTATCCTAATGTCATGTGGAGTGAACTGAATTGGCTGAAGACTGGTATCTGTGATGCTGCAGACCACTGGAGGAGACTGAGATGGATCATTCACTTGCCACTGAACACTGCAGCATTTTGGTATATCCTGAAAGTATAAAATATGTCAACTATGAGCAAGCTGTAATTTATTTGTAGTTGTGAAAATTCTGAAATTTGCCAACAGAACTCGTCCAAATGAATTTAATTCCATTTATAGTGTCATAGAGTCATACAGCATGGAAACAAACCCTTCAGTTCAACCAGTCTGGACCAACCAGGTGTTCCCAAACCAAATAAGTCCAACCTGCCTGTTCCTGACCCATATGCCTCCAAACCCTTCCTATTCATGAACTTATCCAAATGTCTTTTAAATGTTGTAACTGTACCTGTACCCATCACTTCCTCTGGCAGTTCATTCCACACACCACAAACAACTCTCTGTAAAAACGTTGTCCCTTCTGTCCTTTCTAAATCTTGCTCCTCTCACCTTAAAAATATGCTCCCTAGTTTTGAACACCCCTACCCTATGGAAAAGACCCTTGTTATTCACCATATCTATGCCCCGCAATATTTATAAACCTTGAAAAGGTCATCCCTCAACCTCCTACACTCCATGAAAAAGTCCCAGCCTATTTTTATATCTCAAACCCTCCATTCTCGGCAACATCCTGATAAATCTTTTCTGAGCCCTCTCCAATTTAATTATATCCTTCTTATAGCAGGGCAACCAGAACTGCACACAGTACTCCAGAAAAGGTGTCACCAACATCCTGTACAACCTCAACATGACGTCCCAACTCCTATATTCAAAGGTCTGAGCAATGAAGGCAAGCGTGCTAAACACCTTCTGAACCATCCTGTCTACCTGTGACACAAATTTCAGAGAACTATGTACCTGAACCACTAGGTTTCTCTGTTCTACAATACTACCCAGGGCCCTACCGTTAATTGCATACGTCCTGTCCTTGTTTGTTTTACCAAAATGCAATACCTCGCACTTATCCAAATTAAACTCCATCTGCCAGTCCTCAGCTCATTGATTCAATTGATCAAGATCTCTTTGTAATCTTAGATAACTTCCTTCAGTGTCCACTATACCAACAATCCACAAACTAACTGACCATGCTTCCTATATTCTCATCCAAATCATTTATATAAACGACAAACAAAAGTGGACCCAGTATCGATTCCTGTGGAACACCGCTGGTCACAGACCTCCAGTCTGAAAACAACCCTCCATCACCACCTTCTGTCTCCTACCATAAAATCAATTTTGTATCCAATTGGCAACCTCACTCTGAATTCCTTGTGATCAAACTTTACTAATTTGTCTATCATGCAGAATCTTGGCAAAGGCTTCATTAAACTCCTTATAAACAATGTCTACCGCTCTGCCCTCATCAATCATTTTGGTTACTTCTTAAAAAACTCAATCAAGTTTGTGAGACATGATTTCCCTCACACAAAACCATGCTGACTATCCTTAATCATTCCTTGCATCTCCAAATGCATATAAATCCTACCTTTCAGAATCACCTCCAACAATATACCCAACACAGGTGTCAGGCTCACAGGTCTATAGTTCCTAGGCTTCTCCTTGCTGCCTTTCTTAAATAGAGGCACAACATTAACCACCATCCAGTCCTCCGGCACCTCACCCGTGGTTATAGACGACACAGATATTTCTGCTAGAGGCCCTGCAGTTTCTTCCCTAACTTCCCACGACATCCTGGGATACACTTGATCAGATCCCGGAGGTTTATCCACCTTTTATGTTTTCTACGACATCCAGCACTTCCTCTTCTGTAATATGAACAGTTTTTAAAACATCAGTATTTATTTCCCTGAGTTCTATAGCCTCCATTTCTTTCACCACAGTAACAGCTGATGCAAAATATTCATTTAGCATTCCCTCGATCTCCTGAGGTTCAACACATAGATGACCTTGTTCATCTTTAAGGGGCCCTATTCTCTCTCTAGTTGCTCTTTTGCTCATAATGTATTTGTAGAATCTTTTTGGATTATCCTTAACCTTATCTGCTACAGCTATCTTATAGCCATTCTTTGCCTTCCTGATTCCCTCTTAAGAATGGCCATAAACTCTTTGTACTCTTTAAGAGATTCATTTGATCCCAGTTGTCTATATCTAATATATGATTGTTTCTTATTCTTGACTAGAACCTTAATATCTCTAAGGTTTTGGAGTAGATTTGTAGCTCGGGTTGTGGGTTTTGAGGTTGGTTGGCTCGCCAAGCTGGTTTGTTGTTTTGCAGACGTTGCGTTGACGTACCAAGCATGGTAACGAAACATCTGCAAAACAACAAACCAGCTCGGCGAGCCAACCAACCTCAACAACCTTCATGTCTTTATTCTTCCATTGTTCCCTACTCTTACCAGCCTTACCCTTCACTCTAACTGGAACATAATGCCTCTGAACTCTAGTTATCACACTTTTGAAAGCCTCCCACTTGTCAGTCATCCTCTAATCTGCGAGCAGTCTAGTCCAATCAACTTTTGAAGCTCTTATCTCATGCCATTAAAATTTGCCTTACTCCAGTTAAGAACTAACTTTTATGGAGGGCTTATCCTTTCTCATAACTATATTAGAACTAATATAATTATGATCATAGTCCCAAGGTGTTCCCCTACTAACACTTCAGTCACTTGCCCTGCCTTATTTCCCAAGAGAAAGTCAAGTTTTGCTCCTTCTCTAGTAGGTACATTTACATATTGATAAAGAAAATGTTCTTGAACACATTTAACAAATTCCTCACCATCCAAATGGAAAGGGACCTAAAAGTATTAGTGGACAAGCCCATCACTGACACATCTCCCTGAATGAGGTGTGAGTTGGCCTGACAGACAGGGCAAGTGACAGAAATCATTGGCCCAGGTCTGACCTTGCTCCTGAGCACAGCACCCTGTCCCATACACAGGGTCCCTTGAGAGCCCAGGACCTTGATATACCCCTATATCCTGCAAAGAGCAGACGTGATGATGTGGTGGTTTGGTGATGCTGAGTTGCGTGGACACAGGTTCAAGGCGTATGGTGGTCATAAAGTAGGAAGATTGTGGTGAGGGTCCTGTTGAATGATGGCCAGGAGAAGCTATTTCTGGAACTGCATTTACCAGGCACCCACTCGGATTTCTGTATTGGGAATTTGCACTGTCTGCTTTCTAGCCGAAGAAAGGAAGAATTGAGGCAAGTTGGAGCTTCAATGGGATGCAAATGTTTGGAAATAAGGTAGACACCATTCAGTGCTGAGATTCCGAAGCCAGCATTTAATGCTTGAGGGGAAAGCTTTTCTCACCGTCAAGAACCTGACATTTTCATTCATTTTTGTACCTTTCCCACCATTTCTCACACCACACCAGGGAAGAGAAAGCTCTGTCCCATTTGGCTTACAACAATGCCTCTTTTGTTATTGCTTCAATTTGACACTTCTTGATAATTAAGGGCAATCTTTGGACTGCATTACAAGTATTGTGAGATCTCAGGGCAGTGTTCCACAGCAATGTCGACACTGTCAGGACTTGGAGGCATCAAGCCCTTGCCCAATACATTTAAATATCAATAGACTTCCTGCAGTTGTAGGGCCTGAGTCATTTAAATACTTCGATGGAGTGCTCATTCTTTTTGCATCAAAACTGATGTCAATACACGAAGACAGTCAATTTCAGAGGGGTACACGGCTACTCCAAGCAGAGAACTTCAAGTTCCCCTCTGGTAGTTTGGGGATCACTGTGTCCCCTCTGGTAATTCAGGGCTCATTATTAGATAACACTTGATTACTGTTTGCTGCGCATGCAGAAGTTGTTGTTACGTGTAGAATGGGACCTGAACCTGCTCACTGTGGATGAAGGTCTTGTTGGATTTACCGAGGTGCTTCAGACTGACTTACTCGAAAAGCCAGATTTATCTCATAAAATAACAAAAGCTGTTGTTGCAATATAACCAGAGATACCTGACAAAGTTTCTGTATCATCCTTCCCAAAACACAGTTGTGGGTTTGAAGATGAGTGGGAACCTGAGCAATCAAGGTTCTGTTCCAAATTATGGTCCATGATTTCCTTTGCTTGCTGAGTCACAAAGTTAATGGACTCTTCCATTCAGGAATATTTCAATAGCTGTTCCTAACAAAAAAAATTCTCATTCAGTTATGTTTATAAGGCAGAGGTTTAGCAGCGCTTTGTAAAGGAAGGCTGCAGATGCAAATTTCCTCTCCTTGGAAGTGGGGAGAGAATTGGCAAGGAGGACAACTAACTGAGTGAGGTGGCTCTAGAGAAGAACTTTCTCACTGTCTCACTCATTAAATTCTAAACAAGAAGATCCATGGGAAACCTTCTCGAACCCCACCTATTTAGGTTCTTTAGTGGTTAATTAATGGCCTCTTAAAGGCTTTAAGTCACCAACTCCTTGATCACCTCCCTCGATGGCAAGCAAGAAAGATGGCTGCTTTCATAACTGGGAAACTAGGACGACCCATCTCCTGGGATAGGGGTCCTCCAATCGCCTCAATCCATCTCAATCAGGGGCCATTATTGGGGGAAAAGAGTCACCTCTTTCCTCTGACTCCCCAACACCCTTATTGTGCTGCCTGTACACTGTGGGAAAGAGTCAGGATTAGCAAGTTACCTTTGTTCTGTTTGAATGGCTGAGGAGTAAGCCTCCACTGGCAGATTTTAGCACGCTAAAGCTGTCAACTTCTGATTGGATGGCAAACCTGAAAGTCAGTATCTGAGGTCTGTGATTCGACAAGAAAGTCATGCTTGTCCACCCATCAGCTTTTAACGAGCTGATGGCAGGTGATTGGATGAGTTTTTTTGGGTGGTGGGGGTCTCATTTTCCCCACACCTTAACAAAGAAAAGTAGATTTCCACAGTCAGTGATGAGGAAATCAGAGGGGATTTCTGGAATGATTAACAACATCTTGGGTCAGATAATGTCCTTTATATGTAACTGTTCCAACCACTAATTATTCATATAGCATGCAGCTTGGTAATACTTAGCCCTGTCAGTATGTGGATTTGATTTTGATGCATACCGCTATACTTTTCAAAGGATTTCAGAAAGAACTCTGAGTGTAACATCTCGATATAAATATAGATCTAATGACTTTCAGGTTACAGTCATAAAAAAATCACTTAATCACATCATTGTGACTGTCAGTATATCATGCTAATTATCATGAGACAGTTTCTGCCCTAAATCTCTGACCCAGACACCGTGTGGCAATGCACAGCACTAGCAATTGCTTAACCTTTGACACGGCACATTCCTAACACTGGCATGTCATTGCACATGTTCAAGTGCAGAGCAAAGTACTGATGGCAAGCCAGGATGTCAGAATGTTCTAATTAGCTTCTCCCTTGTAAAGCAACTAGGATATTTTTACATTGCTGCTCTACTAATTTTGCCCACACCTCCAGCTTCAAAGCACGAAGCTAATATTTGTAAATTGTGTAACTAGTATTCAATCATTGTCAGTTCCAATCCTTAGGGTAGCTGGTTTTATTGTCCTTCCATACACAAACTCCAACTTATTCAGAACTCCTATATTCACTTCCTATACTACGTTCCCTTCCCCTCCACCATGCCCTAATCACTATTACCCTTAGCCTTGCTGATTTTGATGGCTCCCCATGTTCCAATGCAGTGACTTTAAAGTATCCTTCCTTATTTACAAACCCTTACAACCCCTTCCCAACCTTTTTACTGTCCTGTATAGCCACTCCATCCCAACACTCTGCTCTTCTCAGTCTCTGCTGCTGTTCATGTTCCTCCTCCTTCTGCTACCTTGGGAACACGTTCAGAAGACACTGAAAGTCTGCAGAGGGGTATAGATAGTCTAAGTGAGTGGGCAAAGGTCTGGCAGATGGAGTACAATGTTGATAAGTGTGAGATCATCCATTTTGGTAGGAATAACAGCAAAATGGACTATGTTTTAAATGGTAAAAAATTGCAGCACGCTGCTGTGCAGAGGGACTTGGGTGTCCTTGTGCATGAATCGCTGAAGGTGGGATTGCGGGTGCAGCAGGTGATTAAAAAGGCAAATGGAATGTTGTCTGCCATTGCTGGAGGGATGGAGTTTAAAAACAGGGAGGCTATGTTGCAGCTGTATAGGGTCCTGGTGAGGCCACACCTGGAGTACTGTGTGCGGTTTTGGTCTCCTTACTTGAGAAGAGATATACTAGCACTGGAGGGGGTGCAGAGGAGATTCACTCGGTTGATTCCAGAGTTGAGAGGGTTGGATTATGAGGAGAGACTGAGTAGACTGGGATTATACTCATTGGAATTCAGAAGACTGAGGGGAGATCTTATAGAAACATGTAAGATTATGAAGCGAATAGATAAGGTGGAGGCAGGGAGGTTGTTTCCACTAGCAGGTGAAACTAGGACTAGAGGGCATCACCTCAAAATAAAGGGAAGCAGATGTAGGACTGAGGTCAGGAGGAACTTCTTCACCCAAAGGGTTGTGAATCTGTGGAATTCCCTGCCCAGTGAAGTGGTTGAAGCTTCCTCGCTGAATGTTTTTAAGGCAAGGCTAGATAAATTTTTGAACAGTGAAGGAATTAACGGTTATGGTGAGTGGGCGGGTAAGTGGAGCTGAGTCTCAAAAAGATCAGCCATGATCTTATTAAATGGCGGGGCAGGCTCGAGGGGCCGGATGGCCTACTCCTGCTCCTAGTTCTTATGTTCTTATGTTCTAAGTCACACAGCACCAGGTTATAGTCCAACAGGTGACTTCCCCTGACCATGGAGCAGTGTTCTGTAAGCTTGTGATTTCAAATGAACCAGTTGGACTATAACCTGGTGTCATGTGTTTGCTAACTTTGTCCCCCCACCCACACCACCCCCCCAGGCCAACATTGGTACCTCCACATCATGGGAACATGTTGACATTGCATTCTGGAACTTGTTCACTCAAGCTCTTGCTTCACCCCTTCCCAGCTCCACATGTCGTCTTAGACTTGGCTGTTCAGCCTTGTTTTTTAACCACATCTTCAAATGTTTTCACATTCAAAACCAACCTCCCCACTCCTGCAATGTCAGAACATACTATACAAACAGAATACTTTGTTTAATGATGTTTTGCTGCTTTGAATATTAGAGTCATAGAGCCTTACAGCATGGAAACAGACCCTTTGGCCCAACTCGTCCATACCAACCAGCTTTCCTAAATTGAACTTGTCCCATTTGCCTGCTTCTGGTCCATATCCGTTGGTCCATAAACCTCTGTATCCATGTACCTGTCCAAATGTCTTTTAAATGTTACAATTGTAACTACCTCAACAACTTCCTCTGGCAGCTTTTTTCATATACATCTCTGTGTTTCTGGAGTATGAAGTTAGCTTTAGAGCTCAGTTCTAACATAGCTTCCATTAGCCATCATGTCAGACCTTCTGGAGTTACATGGACACTTAGCAGGATAACATCTTTGGACCAGTTAGCAATCTCAACCATTTGCACCACCATGAGACTGTATAGTAGTAACATTACAATTTAATTACAGGAAAATTGGATGATGTTCATCACATCTATGCCAATAGATTTTTTTTCAATTTACTATTTTTAAATAGCACTTCCCTTTATAGTTGTGGTTATTGCTGAAGGAGTATCTATTTTGCTTTGGAATATCCTTGCCAACTAGCAAGATTTTGCAAGCGGCAAATAAATCAAATACATGCAATGTACACAGGGGGAAAGAAACATTTGGAATTTATTGCGTTATAGAATCATGGAAATTGATAACATTGAAAGAGGTCAGTCAGTCCATCCTGTGCTCAAATACTGACAAAGGGCAATCCAGCCTCATTCCACTTCTGCTTTAGGTCTGTAACTTGTAAGTTAAACATTTCAAGTGCACATCCAATTATTTGATATTTCACCAAATACAGTAAGTCACAGTGGGCAGTAAACAATGCTTTGAACAAAGTCTGGCGCCTCAGTACAGGCTCTTTTAGACATAACCAAATTCTTGTTTAATCATATGGCATTTGCCTATAATTCGCAAGTTTTGGTTTGTATTTTCCTCTGCCTTCTATACAGCACATAATTAAATGAGAATTCTTTTTCAAAACAGCTACTGAGATACTCCAAATAAATTCCATTTTCATTTCATTCAATAGCTGATTCACTACTTCAGTGTATATAATATTTTGTTTATTTGACTTCCAACCAAGACCCACTATTTTCATCTACCTCTTTTTTATGGTCAATAATTTTTAGAAATTGCCTAACTTTCTTTTCGAGTTCTAACAAAGGATCTCTACCCAAAATATTAGCCCATCTTCACTATTTTCAGGCTTCTGTTATTTAGATCTAGCTTTTAATTTTTAGTTTGGAACTCCAGCAGTTCTTTTTTCCCTTTTTTCACCTCATTAAATTTGCTAAGTGGCTTTTACTCTCCTGAACCCCTGCACCTTCCCAGTTTGTCTAAAACTTTAAAAGCAGCCTCTTTGACCATGTCTTCAGTCACCTTGCCTAATCTTTCTACAGTCACAGGTTACTTTCACGAAAGGCTTTGGGATATTTTATTTTATCTAAGCACAATGAAATCATTATTCTCGGAATTATGAATATTACTCGGTATAAATGTGAGGGCTTCTTTGTGTATCATTTCCACGAATTGATTGGGTCAGTTAAAAGCAAACAGGTGCATATCTCTGAATTGTAGGCAAACCACTGAAAACTGAAGAAGATAACTCCAACACACATTAAGTGACACATAATATCTCTCATAATACTGCCCAGAATATATACTTATTCCAAGGTCCATAGGTCCAAACTCCAGGCTTTTGTAATCCAACTCACAAATCACCCCATAGGTCTAGCAGCCCTTCCCTCTTGCTATCATACATTCACTAATCAACTTTTTCTCTGAGAAATTACCAAGATAGCTGGTTGAAACTGACAGTACCTAATCAAGCTGTTCTTGCACTAATTTTTGATGATACTAGTGAAATTTCATGAGTGCTTCACTAAAGGGTTTATCCCTATTTGACAGTTTTGTAGAGCTGGAAAGCCTACATTGTTTCATTAGTAGCACCCCTCAGCAAATTAAAAGCAGCCACGTTGTGGGTGTTGAAATGATTGTAAAAATTCTAGCCATGTATTAGGGATCATTTTATACCAACAGCAACTGAACTGCAGGGTACTTAATTTGGCCAGAATCTTACCCCCAATGTACTGTTCATAGACTAGAAGAGAATCCCTACAGCGTAGAAGCAGGCCATTCGGCCCATCAAATCCAATCCAATTCTTTGATGAGCATCACACCCAGACCCACCACCCACACCCTATCGCTGTATTCCTGCATTCCTCGTGGCTAACCGTCCTAAGCCTGCATATCCCTGGACACTTTGGGTAATTTAGTATGGCCAATCCACCCTAATCTGCACATCTTAAGACTGTGAGGGGAAACTGGACCACCTAGAGGAAACCCCACACAGACACGGGGAGGACGTGCATACTCCACACAGACAGTCGCCTGAGGGTGAAACTGAACCCAGGTCCCTGGCACTGAGAGGCAGCAGTGCTAACCACTGAGCTACCATGGCACCCCAGTCCATAATTGCTGTCTTCTACTTAATGTGCTCTTCGGAAATAAATGATAGAGCACCCTCCCTTAAATATAAAGAATGCTGATTTAACTGGTCGCCCCCATGCCTTCCCTGCCTGATGAAAATAGAGTGAAGATTGGCTGGACCTAGAAGTGGCCCAAACAAACAACTTTCCAAGCTATTTGAAAACATCCTGAAAGGACTAACGTATGAGGAGAGATTGAGTTGGTTAGGATTATATT
The DNA here is from genome assembly GCF_021869965.1 of Rhincodon typus. Classification (NCBI taxonomy): domain Eukaryota; kingdom Metazoa; phylum Chordata; class Chondrichthyes; order Orectolobiformes; family Rhincodontidae; genus Rhincodon; species Rhincodon typus. Next base: position 118,169,717 of record NC_063336.1, on the reverse strand, counting down.
CACTGGAGTTTAGAAGAATGAAAGGGGAATCTCAGGGAAACCTAGAAAATTCTCACTGGACAGGTTAGATGCAGGAAGGATATTCTCAATGATGGGGAAGTCCAGAACCAGGGTCATAATTTAAGGAGTTTAGGGAGTAAACATTTTAGGACTGAGATCAAGAGAAACTTTTTTCACCCAGAGAGTGGTGAGCTTGTGGAATTCAAAGTGGTTGAGATTGAAACATTGTGTTTTCAGGAGGAAGGAGATGTAGGTCTTGTGGGATCAAGGGATATGTGGGGAGGGTGGGATTAGGGTGTTGAGCTCAATGATCAGCCATGATCATATTGAGTGGCGGAGCAAGTTCGAAGGGTCGAATGGCCTACTCCTGCTTCCATCTCCTGTGTTTGTATATTTAAAGTTACTTTTACAAGGAAGTTTTAAGGCTGGCCTAGTCAGGCTAACCCTTCATAATGAATGAGAGAATCTCACCTCTCTATGGCTTACCATTGAGAAAAGAACCTGTCTCTTCATTCTCATGATCTTCTGCTTGTCTAACATCCCACTTCAGTCTGTTTCAGCAGCTGTGACCTCACAGCGTGGCTAAGTGCAAAGAAGGTGTGAAAGTTAAAAATACTTTGGTGTCATATTGTTGATGCTTGTCCACCTATCTAATTTCCATTTTGTGGTAAAATTGATGTACTGGTTTTTAATTTGATTGTCTGAAACAAGACAAGAGATGTGAGTTAACATCTTAAGAGTAAATCTTTGAACCTTTGGTATCTGTTCTCCAACAATTCTCCTTCCTGATTTTCACAGGAAAAACCTTGCTTAAGGCATCAAAACTAAACCAGGAATCCTGAATGTGCCCAAGTTGTGCATAAATTAGACAATTTCAGCACACTAGGAACCTGCTGTTGCCTGGCTATTTGCATACAATGTGTTTGAGATTTGAATAAATTAATTATTCAATGTGAAGTCTCATCCACATAATGGATTACTATAAGAGTGTTTGTACAAACCTCAGAACAGACACTCGTGCTCCCACGAGGAGCTCGAACAGTTGTATCGGCGCCGCCTCGTGCTCCCACGAGGAGCTCGAACAGTTCATCCACTTCACTAATACCTTCCACCCCAACCTTAAGTTTACCTGGACCATCTCTAACACCTCTCTCCCCTTCCTGGACCTCTCTGTCTCCATATCGGGCAACCACCTAGAAACCAATATTCATTTCAAGCCCACCGACTCCCACAGCTACCTAGAATACTCCTCCTCCCACCCACCTTCCTGCAAAAATGCTATCCCCTATTCCCAATTCCTTCGCCTCCGCCGCATCTGCTCCCAGGATGAGGCATTCCACTCCCGTACCTCTCAGTTGTCGTCGTTTTTCAAGGACCGTAACTTCCCCCCCTCGGTGGTCGAGAACGCCCTCAACCATGTCTCCCACATCTCCCGCAACTCATCCCTCACACCCCGTCCACGCAATAACAACCAAAAAAGAATCCCCCTCGTCCTCACGTACCACCCCACCAACCTCCAGATCCAACGCATCATCCTCCGACACTTCCGCCATCTGCAATCCGACCCCACCAACAAAGACATCTTTCCCTCCCCACCCTTATCTGCTTTCCGGAGGGACCACTCTCTCCGTGACTCCCTTGTCTGCTCCACACTCCCCTCCAGCTCCACCACACCCGGCACTTTTCCCTGCAACCACAGGAAGTGCTACACCTGCCCCCATACCTCCTCCCTCACCCCCATCCCAGGCCCCAAGAAGACTTTCCACATCAAGCAGATGTTCACCTGCACATCTGCCAATGTGGTATACTGCATCCGCTGTACCCGGTGTGGCTTCCTCTACATCGGGGAAATCAAACGGAGGCTCGGGGACCGCTTTGCAGAACACCTACACTCGGTTCGCAATAAACAACTGCACCTCCCAGTCGCGAACCA
>NC_063336.1:118131387-118152784 GCF_021869965.1 Rhincodon typus | reverse complement strand
GGCTCAGTGGTTAACAACTCTGTCTCACAGTGCCAGCCTCAGGAGACTGTCTGTGTGGAGTTGGCGCGTTTTCCCCAGGTTTCCTCTGGGTGCTCCAGTTTCCTCCCACAGTATGGAGATGTGTAGGCTGGGTGGATTGGTCATGCTAAATTTCTGTGTAGTGTGCAGGCCAGGTGGATTAGCTATGGTAACTGCTATGGTACGGCAATGGGGGAAGAGTGGGAGGGTGGGTCTGGGTGGGATGGTTTTCGGACGGTCAGTGCAGACTGAATAGATCTCTTTCCATACTTCTCTGCCTCAACATACAGTACACTTCATCAGCAAAGCAGCACTACATTAGATGGAGCAGTGGATCTCCAAGTGTGATGCTAATTTAAAATGCAAAGCACGAACTTGCAAAGCAGGCCGAGACGAGACCTGAACCCCCGTGTGACATTGCAAAATTAGACAATTGTTTTTTTTAAAGCAAGGACTATATAACTGTTGCAGCACACAGTGTGGGACTGAAAACATGGTAGAGCAACCATTTGAACAAAAGGCTCAACATAAGACTGAATCTCTCTGGCGGGGGGACCCAACGTCACCTCATTGGTGCCTCAGAAGGTAGTGCTATTCTTCTACTGAACTCTGCTGAGTGGTTTCACAGTGGTCAGAGAGAATGACCAGGCTCAAACATGGAGGTGATCTCTCAAAGAATAGTCTATGTGCAACAAAGTTTGCAAATCACTAATATAGAATGAATTACTGTACACATTCCATCATCACTGGAAAGGCTTTTCTTTCGTTATGCTGAATTAATGTTATCAGTTAATGATCTCTACGCTTTTCTCTGGCAAACACAGAAAAATTGACAATCTAGGACTGAAATGCTTGAGAATGTAATTCTAATTCTAATAATAATATTGCCGATAGCAAACATTCTCCTGGGTTAGCAGTGCCTAAAAGAACTATTCCTCTTGTCTGAACAAGGCAAGGAGGCGTAATCGTGTGCTTTGAACAATGTCAATCATTCATAATAACTTCCAGTCTGCTGTAAATCTTTTACTGAGTTTTGTTTTATTCACTCGTGGAAAGTGGGCCTCACTGGCTGGGGCAGCATTTATTGCCCATCCCTAGTTACCCTTGAGAAGGTGGTGGTGAGCTACCTTCTTGAACCACTATAGTTCACATGCTGTAGCTAGATTCACAATACCATTAGAGAGGGAAATCCAGGATTTTGACCCAGCCACACTGAAGGAACAGGTCAGGATGGTGAGTACCTTGGAGGGCAACTTGGAGGTGGTGATGTTCTCAAGTATCTGCTGCCCTTGTCTTTCTAGATGGAAATGGTCATGGATTTGGAAGATGCTGTCTGAGAATCTTTGGCGAATTTCTGCAATGCATCTTCTAGATAGTACACACTGCTGCTACTGAGCGTCAGTGGTGGAGGAAGTGGATGCCTGTGGATGTAATGCAAATCTTGGTCTTGCTTTGTCCTGGATGGTGTCAAGCTTCTTGAATGTTGTTGGAGCTGCACCCATCCGGACAACTGGGGAGTATTCCATCACACTCCTGACTTGCGCCTTGTAGATGGTGGATAGGTATGGGGAATCAAGAAGTACGTTACTTGCCATGGTACTCCTATCCTCTGACCTGCTCTTGTAGCCGCTGTGTTTATATGGCAAGGTCAGTTGAGTTTCTGGTCAATGGTAAACCCCAGGATGTTGATAGTGTGGGATTCAGTGATGGTAGTGAATTTAGATACCATCATTTAAGCAATGCAACAAACCATGGAATATTAATGACAAGACTATTTGTGGGTTGAGGTCCTGCAGTCTCTGCTTTTGATAAAAAAAAACAATAAATACAAAAAAGAGAATGTTATTCTGACCAGGTGGGGAATGATGGAATGATTTTCCTTTTACCCCTACTCACCACTTGGGTGTAGCAGAGGTATTAAATTTATGAAGGATGCTGGATTACTAATTTAGTACATACTTGATGATGTGCAGTCGCCGAGAATGAAACCAGACACGTGTTCTCCAGTTGGCGCTAAAATACATCCTGGCAAAAATGTAAAAATGCTATCTACTTCAGACAAATGGACACAGATGTGCACACTCCCCAGGCATGCAAAAAATAAATACAACTTTAGAATTTTAAATTTGATCAAGTAGGATGTAGACACAAAGGCAAAGTCAATAAAATGTTGCTGACTGCATGCAGTTATTTTGGTTCTTACTGAGGCTTTTCATTCATGGCAGGTGCATTCTCTTTTTATCTGGACTCACTGGCATAGAAAATCCAATGGCTTTTCCTAGAGAGACTCTGCCTTTTGTGGTAATGTTCTGTTATGAAGAGGGAACTGCTTGTCAGATAGGAAACAAAGAATAGGAACAAACAAGTCTTTTTCCTGTGGCAGGCAGTGACCAGTGAGGCACCGCAGAGATCCGTGATTGATTCCCAATTATTCATGATAGAAATGAATTCGGTCAAAAATCACACAACATCAGGTGATAGTCCAACAGGTTTATTTGAAAACACTAACTTTTGGAGCTCTGCTCCTTCCTCAGGTGTAGTGTGGTATACTGACACAGAATTTCTAAGCAGAAAGGTAACAACCCTAAAAATGGCTCACTGACTGCCTCCTTTTGAATCTTTAGTCAGTTAGAAAGGAGTCGCAGGTTTCTATTGATTAAAATGCAAATCCCAGAATTTCTTTCAAGTCATTGCCCCGAGATAGTTAAAGGTTTATCAGTTTATATAAAAGGTGACATCTTAGGTCAGGCAATGCATTTTTGGTGTGAGGCCTTGTTTAGAATCTGTCTGTGTTTTACCCTAGAGACAGGCTTTTTTTTTGAACAAAATAGAATGTATTGCAAATAGACAAACATTTTAGATGAAATGATTCAGTCCATAGATTTATATGTATGTGCACATGTGTGTGTGTGTATATATATATGTATGTGTGTGTGTGTGTGTGAGAGTGTGTGCGCGTGTGTGTGCGTGTGTGCGTGTGCACACGTGTGTGTGCGCGTGTATGTATGTGTGAGTGTGCGTGTGTGTGTGTGTGCATGTGTGTGTCTGTGCGCGCGTGTGTGTGTGTTGTGTGCATGTGTGTGCACGTATGTGTGTGTGTGTGTGTGTGTGCGTGCTTGAGAGAGAGTATGTGTTGTGAGAGACGGTTTGTGTGAGAGTGTGTGTGTGAGAGAGTGTACAATGTGATCAGGTCATCGACATGATCCCAAGATCCCTGTTGAGCCTGTCCTCACGATTACCGAACTTGGCTATCAGCCTCTGCTCAGCGACTCTGAGTTGTTGTGTATCCTGAAGTCCACCTTGGAGGACGTTTACCCAAAGATCCGAGGCCGAATGTCCTTGACCGCGGAAGTGTTCCCCCACTGGGAGGGAACATTCCTATCTGGCAATTGTTGTGCAGTGTCCATTCATCCGTTGTTGTAGCATCTGCATGGTCTCACCAATGTACCATGCCTCGGGGCAACCTTGCCTGCAGCGTATGAGACAGAAAACACTGGCCGAGTCACATGAGTATCTAGTGTGTACATAGTGGGTGGTGTTCCCATGTGTGATGGTAGTGTCCATGTTGGTGATCTGACATGTCTTGCAGAGGATGCCATGACAGGGTTGTACAGTGTTGTGGTCGATGTTATCCTGAAGGCTGGGTAGTTTGCTGTGAACAATGGTCTGTTTAAGGTTTGGCAGTTGTTTGAAGGAGAGAAGTGGGGGCGTGGAGAAGATCTTGGCGAGATGCTCGTTGTCATCGATAATGTGTTGAAGGCTGTGAAGAACATGGCGTAGTTTCTCTGCTCCCAGGAAGTACTTCGATGACGAAGGATATCCTATTGAACATATCCCATATCTGTCCTCTGAGGAAGTCATTCTGTTTTTTTGCTGTGGCACGTTGGAACTGGCGATCGATGAGTTGAGCATCGCAACCCGTTTTTATGAGGGCGTCCTTCAGCACCTTCAGGTGTCCATCACATTTCTCCTCATCTGAGCTGATAAGAGGCTGATAGCCAAGTTTGGTGCCCATGAGGACAGCCTCAACCGGGATCTTGGGATCATGTTATGCTACATGTGACCCCACCGCACTATACACTCACACTCTCTCTCACACACTGTCACTCTTTCTCTCTCACACCTACACACACGTGCACATACACACATTCCTATTTTGTTCAAAAAAATAAAACCAGCCCAACTCCTGCTTAAAACACGGACAGATTCTACACAAGGCCTCACACCTAAAATGCATTGTCAGACCTGAGATGTCACCTCTTGTATACACTGATAAAACCTTTAACTATCTCGGGACAATGGCATGAAAGAAATTCTGGGATTTGTATTTTAATCAATAGAAACCTGCGTCTCCTTTCTAACTGACTAAAGATTCAACAGGAGGTGGTCAGCGAGCTATTTTTAGGGTTGTTATCTTTCTGCTGAGAAATTCTGTGTTGGTATATCTTCTTTTCCACAGTCCACCTGACGAAGGAGCAGAGCTGTGAAAGCTAGTGTTTTCAAATAAAACTGTTAGACTATAACCTGGTGTCTTGTGACTTTTTAACCTTGTCCATCCCAGTCCAACACCAGCACCACCACATCAGAAATGAATTATATAAGGGAACTAATATCTGAAACAAAAAATAGAAATTACTGGAGAAACTCAGGAGGTCTGGTAGCATCTGAGGAGAGAAAACATAATTAATGTTTCAGATCCACTTACGTTTAGTAAAAAGTCATTTTATTTTACTTTTCTTTATTTTACTTACTTTATTTAAATATAATATCTCTAAGCTTGCAGATGACACAAGCTGGGTGGCAGGGTGAACAGTGAGAAAGATGCAGAGATGCTTCAGTGTGATTTGGACAAGTTGAGTGAGGAGAAAATGAGTGGCAGGTTAAATATAATACGGAAGGTGTGAGATTATTCACTTCAGGAACAAAAACAGGAAGTCAGATTATTATCTGAATGGTGATAGATTGGGAAGGAAGGAGGAGCAACAAGACCTGGGTGTCCTTGTACACCAGTCAATGAGAGTAAGCATTGCAGGTGCAACAGGCAGTGAAGAAGGGGAATGGTATGTTGGCCTTCATAATGAGAGAAATTGAGAACAAAGGGATCATAGCATATGGGGAGAAAGCGGGAGCAGGGTACTGAGTTGAATGATCAATCATGATACTATTCCATGGCAGAACAGGCCTGAAGGGCTGAATGGCCTACTCCTGCTTCTGTTTTCTCTGTTTCTATGTAGATGCTTTTTCTTAGAAAGGTAGGGTTCAGAACACAGATGGGACATTAAGAAGAGAGATGGAGAGAGCGACACTCACTTAACAGCCTAGATCACAATTCACATATCCACTCCAAAAGGTTGTTATGTGATCTGTCTCCTAGTTGCTTATACATCCCAAAGAATATGGAGGTCCAGCTGTGTCTCACATAGCTTCTCTTTAGCCATTTATAACTGACGTAATTAATTTTTATTGTCCAGGCAATTACCTTCTGAATAACTCAATCTTCCTTGATGACCGAGGCTATGAACAGTTCCAGGAAATCCATTGTCTTTGTTGGTGTCTTTTCATCTCCGTCCTAAGAAAATGGCATGTGACTAACACAGTGATCCAAATTAGCCTTGGTCATCTTAAATTTCAGACACTGTTTTTCTTTTGGTTAGAAACTGCCATTTAATAAAACCTAATGTATGGAAAGAGCCGATTAAATTACAATTTAATATTTGATTTTACATCTTCATGACATTTTCTTTTGCTGATTTTATGCTAAATCTGTCATTCAGAGGAATTTTAGACTTCTCGTTCTTACTGTGAAAACCACAAAGAAATTACGGCTCTGAGGTTTGTTTTGAATACTCCTGTAGGCTGCATGTGTTTTGCTCCTTTTCATTAATTCCTCGCGTTGTCATAGTGCTGAGTTGTAAGTTCTTGTCTGTCGTGCAGTGGATTCATATACCAGGCCTTGCAGCCACATTTGATTACAGGAGTCTGTCGCTGTCAGTTTGCTGAGTGGTACTCAGGCCATCTTGCTCTCCATCCAACACTCCTGCTATTGGCTCAACCAGAAGAAGATTTCATCCCAACATTACATACATCATCCCACCACATTTCCCGTGACTGATTGAGCCACGTTCATTTCTGTTCTTTCATGTTGGTTTATCCAGACAGCACCTAAGAAACCAGAAAGAAATTTAGTCAGTTCTGAAATGAACAATATAAATATCAGTTAATATCCTCTGACAGAGCATGCACCGTGTCAAATGAGTGAGAGAAAACAGAAATATTATTTTAATTTTGAGGACGTCTCTGGAAAGCTATGGCCTCTGTGTTTCCTCAAAGTCCTACCAAAGCACAACAACGTAATTTTCTTTGAAAGAGACTGTATTGTAGTACCGATTAGCAACAGCTGTGAGAAAAAGCCATGTCGAATAAAAGCAATGTCATAAGTTAATCAAAAAAGGCAAATGATTTGAAACATAAACACTTCAAGCGAAAATATATCATCACCCATTTACTCTTGAGTAGATTAATTGACTCCCAAAAAACATCCCCCCCAATTTTACATTGTGCTTTTCCTCATCATGACTCATTGGAGACAGTTTCCATCTGCCCAGTGCCTTCTTTACACTGGGAACGGGGAATAGTCTGACAACATTTCAATTTAAATTATGGTTCACTGCCCAAATGAGATCTGCTCCAATAAATTTTTGAATGGTCCTGAAATAGACCAGAGATTCTACTCAAAACAGCTGGGAGCTAGGTTCCCAAAACGTTATCTGTCACATATTTTCCTGTACAGTACTATTTGATGAAAATGTAATTAGAATTTTGATAAAACCTCCTGAACCAGGGATAGCATACTTCTTTTCTGCAAGCACTGTGAGAATATAAGAACTTTACTTTTCCTGGACTTGTTCGAGCACAGTTATGGTGGAACTAAAACAAAAGCAGAAAGTGCTGGAGAAACTCAGCAGGTCTGGCAGCATCTGTGCAGAGAGAAACAGAATTAACATTTCGAGTCCAGTGATCCTACTTCACAACTCATTGGTGGCACTATCAGGAATTCAAGTCTGGCTAAGCTGGCTAAAAGATAGGCAAATGTTGGCTAAAATATAAGAAAGGGAGGGTGGGTATAGATGGTCATTTCTCAGATTGGAGATGATTTGACAGTACTTACCCCCAGGGATTGGTGTTGGGGTCCTTGCATTTTCTGATTTATATAAATGATTTGAATATGGATGTTGAGGGCACAATCTCTAAATTTGCAGATCATACTAAACAAGGGAGAAAAGGGAATTGTCAAGGTAATGCTGAGTGACTTCAGAGGGACATTGACAAGTTGGCCAAATGGCAGACACCTGGCAGATGAGTCCTAATGCAGATAAATCTGAGGTAACACATTTTGGTAGAAGAAACATGGAGAGTCAATAGAGGCTTAATGGTATAACTTTCTGAAGTAGAGGACAAGAGCAGAGAGACCTTGAAGTTCACATACATGATTCTCTGAAGGTGACCAGGCAAGTTGAAACAGTCAAGAGGCTTGTACGATCCTTGGGTTTATAATAAGAGGCATAGAGTATAAAAGCAAGGAAGTGATGCTACACCTCTACAAGCCATTATCCAGGTCACGTTTCGAATATTGTGTTCACTTCCACGCACCTTATATAAGGAAGGATGTTAAAAAAATTGGGCTTATTCTCCTTGGAGGAGAATCGATTACGAGGTGACCTCATTGACAGGGAAAAGAAAGATATTCTGTTTCCTCTAGTTGGTATGCCAGTACCTAGGGGTCACCATTACAGATTGTCAGCAAGAAAGCTAGGAGTGAAATGAGGAGAAATTTCTTAACTCAGAGAGTTGTTAGGATTTGAAATGTGTTACCTGGGAGAGTGGTGGAGGCGGATTCCATAGAAGGTTTCAAAAGAGAGCTGGATATATATTTAGAAGGAATGAAGTGAGAGGATCACAGAGGATAGGGCTGGAGAATGGGACCAGCTGGGTAGCTCTTTCAGGAGCCAATTTAGACACAATGAGTTGAATGGCCCCAAATCTGTGCTGTAAAAATCTATGAATTTATGGCAACAACATTTTGTACTCAGTAGCCTTCAGCCTTAAGTCACAGTTTCAATCTGTGATATACTACAGATTGTTGTTGAGCAGAAACAGCCTCGAAATGATTGCACTGGTGATTGTTAATTTCTGAACTCATGATAGCACCTTCTCTGTTGTGGACCCTAATGATGAGTTTGTGTTTTGCACCTACCATCAGCTTTGTAAATTGTCCATTCAAAAATAATGAAATATTCTTGTTTCAATCTAATTCTGTCCCAGTTTCAATTTCAATTCAGTTTCAGTTTCTGCTAACAGTAGTTAATTCAATCACCAATTAATATACAGTTCTGCATTGGAAAGAGTTCTCCAGGTAAGTACCCTGAGTTAATATTTACTGGAGTTTACCAGCTAACTACCCTGATAACTGTTCCACTAAGCAAATATCTGGATCTGCTTCAAATGCATATTTTTATATGGCAATTTTGCTATTTACCCAAGAAAAAGATACTGGTGCTATAAAATTGAACATTCCCATACTGCTGCCCAGTTCTCCTCGTACCTGTCTACCTTTGAAATAAATAAATATATTATGCAGAAAGATAATAGTATACTAACTGGTCTCACAACAGGGTTATATTGAGCCAATGCTTGATGAATACTGCAAAGTCTGCCCCAGTCAATTTTTGAATAGTCCTGAATATTTTCCTATCAACCTGTTCAAAGATGCTATTGTATGCCTCTGGAATAGGTGGGACTTGAACCTGGAACTCCTAGTCCAGAGGTAGAGACACTACCACTGTGCTGTAGAACCCTCCAATGAATTGTTCTGAATAAGTTTTAATCAGCCTGTTTGGATATGTTATGATGCATGTTTGAAGCAGGTGGAACTTGAACCCATCTCTTCTGGCCCAGAGGCACAGACACCTCCACTGTGTCACAGGAACAAATTCGAGACAACCTGTTCAGGGGTTTATTATACAGCTTTGAAGTAGGTGGGATTGAGCCCAGGCTGCTAGTTCAGAGGTAGGGACACTACCAGTGCACCTCAAGATCCCTCCAATGAATAGTCCTGAATAGGCCAGTGATTCTACTAAAAACAGCTGGGAGATTGGGTCATCTGTTTGCTGAGGTTGGACAATTTAAAAAGTAATGCTTCTGGCTTAGTTCCTGTCTGCAGACAGGAACTTGTTCAACAGGGATGTAAGTAGGAAATTTCTGAAAAACTGTCAAATTGAAGGAATATGTGCATTTAAAAATCACACCTGGAGAAAAGTTAAGCTGTTGTAAATGTTGCAAACTGATTTTAAATTATTAGCAACTTTTGCAACGGATGTATAGTAATAAAATAAAAGCAGAAAAGAAAAACCAGAACAAGGCAGATTCTGTGTGGACAACAAAATTGTGTATGAATAAGTGCCAGACCACATTCACTGTAAACTATTGGTAAACTTTACAAGAACCTTATAGTTCATTCATTGTATCTCCTGTATACCCATACTTCAACAGAACACCCATTCAACGAAAAGCTTTCCAAGGGATTCAAACAGCAAACTGTTTTGTCAGCTAACGTCAGAGGTGAGGAAGCTTCTTCAAGTAATAATCATGGAGAAAATCAACAGTCACTTCAACAAAAATGGAAAAATAAAGAGAGTCTGCGTGGATTTGTTCGAGGCAAATTATCCTTGACTAAAATTAAAAAAAACTGTGGATGTTGGAAATCTGAAACTAAAGCAGAGTGCTGGAGAAACTCAGCAGGTCTGGCAGCATCTGTGGACAGAGAAACAGAATTAATATTTCAAACTCTTCAGCTCAGAGGAAGGATAACTGGACCTGAACTGTTAACTCTGCTCTGTCTCTGCAGAGAAGCTGCCAGATCTGCTGAGTTTCTCCAGCAATTTCTGTTTTTGTACTCAATTGACTTGTTTGAGTTTTTTGATGTAGTACCAGAGGAGATTGGTGAAGACAGTGCAGCAGATGTAAAAGGACTTTCAGAAGGTGTTTGATAAAATCGCACATAATAGACTTTTCAGTAAAATTGACATTTAAAGGATAAAAGATACATAACTGGCTAAGGCGTAGAAAACAGAGAGTTGTGGTAAATGACTATTTTATGGACTCTGTGGTATGTGAAAAAGAAGTGTGTGAAATAGAACAAACACAAAGATGCATCTTGCCAATCATAGTAGAATGGAATCTTCACTTGAGATAAAGGGAAACACATCTGAAGCAGTAGTAAGCAATCTGGTACATCAGAACAGATGTGACTGAAACTAAGATACTGAAAGAACAGAAAAGAATCATTACAGGAAGCAGGGGAGGGGAAAATAGAGTTAAGGTAGGTATGGGAATAAGTGGGATTTTAGTGAATACTTGTCAAGCAAGTAAGGAGCCATGTCATTGTAAGGGAAGGATGGAAATTTGAAACAAAGTTCATGATTATTTTCAGCTCAGAGTGAGATGAGGAAATGAGTGATAAGTAATCAATGTACTAGAGTGAAATTGGAAACTTGAGTCAGACTGGAACAAAGAATCTTCCATGTATCTCACAAAATATCAAGCGTAGCTGGGATCCATGTGGATTCCTGTAGCAACACCATTCTGGAGTTATTCAATATGAGAACAGGTTCAGCCAGGTGGAGAAAGTTGGATGGGGATGGTGTTGTTGACATATTAAGAGTCTGAAATGAAAAAGAGATGGCTGGGCAAGATGTTGGTTGGGTAGGAGTGGGGGGTTGTGTTCATAATTCAAAGGACATAGGAAATTGGAAGCTGTTAACGAGGCGGAGTGCAGATGTAAATGGGAGGAGACCCGTCAAGAAGGAAAGAGTGGTTGCAATTGGATCAGGTCTGTGGTTTCGGAGTCACGTTGTGGCAGTACTTTTCCAGATTCTTTCCAAACATATGGTAACATATTTGGGTAAATATTCCAAATTTATGCTGCCTTAGGTAGCCTAACCAATTTGTTGTGCATATCGTGAATTCCTGAGATCTATGCACTGTGTAAATACAGGAAACATTTACATTGATCATGCTGACTGAACCCTGTGCATTGAGTTGAAGTTTAAACATAATTGTTTAATTCTGTTCAGATTTATTGTGATGCATTTCACCCACATAGGTCATGTGTTCAAACCATTATTGATGTTTTGCTCACAAGCATGGACACCCTTGAAAGCACATGCACCCAAAATAGAAACTTAATTTTGTTGTTAGTTGGACAAACTGCCCACAAGTCTGTTTATAGGAAAAATAGTTTTATATGTGGCTTAATTCATTCTGTGGCAGTGATAAGCTTGTATAATACAAATGTGTTGCATTTTCAGCATGTTTATGATTACCATTAGAGAAATCACATGGTAAAAAGTGTATCTTATTACTGCCCTTCTGGAAAGGCAGTAAGTCTACCAAAAGATATTTTACATTAGAAAAAAGTGCTTTTTTAATTTCAATATAAAGTTGAAAATCTAAAGTTGTCAAATCTTTACATTAGAAATCATGCAAAGATTGTATCTTCACCTGGGATCTTTAGTATGATTTCTGTTTTACTGAAGGAGTCAGTACACAGACGTGGTTGTTCATGTTACAAAGACAATATTCTATATGTTGTAGCTTTATAAATGTAAGCATTCTTAAATGTGATCAAAACAATTATTAAGCTAAGCTGCATGTCTTAGTGTGGCCTTCAGTGATTACACACTTCACCAATCTCTGTTCAGGAAGAAAGTACATCAACCAAACAACCGATTATGACACCACCATTTTGATAACCAGGAATGATCCCCTATAAGAAGGATGGATTAGTAATAAAAAGGTGATGTGTTACATTACTGTGGTTTGCAATTGTGAAGTTTTACTATGAACTAGCATTAGACAAGCTCCATGTACACAAAGCACCAGCTATTTCATTTAATTATTTCAGTCTCTGCCCTCCATCACTCCTGCCCAGCTCACATCGCCAGGGAAACCTCCACATTAGTACACGCTTCATCTCAAAGCTCAGAAGACAGTAACCCAAAGCATTAAACATCTTCCTATTAAATGGTGCAACAACATTACAGAAGTGTTGGAAAATTCTCTTCCATTCTATGTCCTAACCGGATGACTAATTTAATGAGTAAAAGATCAGCTGAAGTGGCACATTACACAATGGTTCAGAATTTTAAAAGAACATAGAGGTGGTTTCTCCGAAGGTCAGACTTAAGCGAGGTGAAGATAGGCCAGCTGGCTGCTTGCTTCCTGCAGAGCAGTGCAGCTCCAAAAGGTGATGTCTCAATGATACAATTTCTACTTGTGCCAGTTTATATTTGTCTATAATTGTAGGTAAGAAACAGCGAGAATTTATTAATGTTGTCCCCGTTCCGTGACGATGTTCTTTTCATTTACTTAAATTTTTCTTGTTTTTGTCTTCTTATTCCTTCACTTCAGTCTCTCACCTCCATGTATACTTCTCCCACTATGAGGGTGAGTAAAAAGGCTACAGACCCCACTGATGCTTCTCACTTGAATACCACTACATTGCTTAGCCAAGAGGAAGCACTCCTACCATGGGGTGATATGGAAAGAATATCATATTTTCCCCGAAGTGGGAATCTTTACCCCCTCCTGCAAACTGAGGTACAGTGTCTAAACCATTACACTACTGGGTTACATGTTTTAGTAAATAATTTTGTCCCCCAGCACATAAGGCAGGGGTGCATAGAGTAATCCGAGAAATTCCTGTGAATATCACAGAGCATTTCTGATTGGGGTATGTTGCCCAGAGGTACCTTGATGGTGTTATAATCTTGTTACTAAGCTTACCATCTTTCTGTCACTAACTGAATGATTGAACATAATAGCAGCAGGTATTGGTTAGGAACCAATACGCTAATTCCCTAAACAGAAACTCGAGGTATTGAGTGTCTCTCATAGGAAATTTTAATCAGGAAATCAAATCCATTACCTAAACAGTGCTGGCTAGCAATTTCCTGAACAGTGCTCCTAGGGTGTGCTACTCTGACCAATAACATGTTGGAATTTGGTTGGGTTTGGAGAATGAATGCTTTAGGTAGTTTTGAATTGTCTAATTAGACAGGTGGAAGCAGTGTCCCCAGTTGGCTTAGTAAAGTAGAGTCAGGCTGAGCTGTAGAGAGAGGAAAGGTTCAATCCACTATCAGTGAAGAGTTAGGTGATCCCATCCAGACTGTGATAAAGGGAACTACAATTGACTATAATGACCATTGAGGAAGATAGAATGAATTATGGTTCCCACTTCTAATCAGTTACAGCTTTGTTGATGTTGTCACTTTCCACTGCCATTGTCACAAAATCCTGCTGATGCTAACGGGCTAGACTCACAAATAGATATAGCTCAGTAATGAATTAGCGTCATCAGCAAAGAGGAAAGAAAACTCGCGAGATGAAAAAGAGACAAGGGAAAGAAAAATTAAGACTGCACAAACGAGGTCATCAGTAGAACAGGTAGTTCTTTCTCATGAGTTTTCAAGAGATTTAGGAAATTTCAAGGTAGGATGTGTTTGTCAGTGAGTGGAATACTTTTCTACACTGCCACCTTCCACTGAGGGCACCAAGCACTCTCTGATTGGCTAAGGTATTGGCCATTTACAATGTAGAGTATTATCTACATGATGCTGACATTACATTAGCTTTTATCCTCAAAATTCACACTGCTGACTCAATGTGGCCTTTTAGTTCAGTAATCCTAAGGACTGTTTCCAAGGATGTTAATGAAGTGATGGATTTTGGCTATGTTATGCTGTTAAATCCATGATCACTTTCCAAATGCCATACCATTAATGAAGATTTCTCAGACCACTCTCTGTAGCAATAAGTGAAAGTTAATGAAGATTTCCTTTGCTGGGGGAAATAGTGAGCTGCTTAATTTAATTTGTACATTTGGTGTCACTTGAAATGGTGAAGGCAGATGCACTTATGATTTTACTTTTCACATGAACCAGAAGAATTCTTACCTGCTCAAATAAGTAAAATCATTCTTTATAAGACAGTGTTTTTTGCATTATTTATGTAGCAATTGTGAGTGAAAACACGAAATCTTCCTGGAATATTCTATCTGGCTTTCAGGAAATAAATCAACGTATAGCAAAGCTAAGCACACAGATTGATTACAGATTTGATATATTTTGAACACATGTACTGTTTGTGTTCCCAACCCTCCTTCATTCTCCATTCCATTCCCTCTCCAACAACCAGGAGACTGATCAGGAAATGCAAAGACTTCCTCACTGTTCCAATCACAATACACTGTTTATCAGATAACCAGAGGATTGAGAGGAAAAACATAGTAACAGTTTAATGTTTGAACTTGTTCCAATGTCAGTCACTTTTCTGTCCTGATTTCCTCCACTCACCACCACGTCACCTCCAGCACCCTCTCTCTCTCCCCACCCACCCGCTTCCCTACAGACACCCATTCCCATTTCTCTGCAAGGTTGCGAGCATGTCTTGAGTGCTGGGCCAGCATATATAAACTTCAATAAACACAGAGAATGTTGGAGAAAGTCTACAGGTCTGACAGGAGAGAGAAACAGAGTTAAATCTTCTTCAGATTCAGCCAGACCTGCTTGGTTTCTCCAGAATTCTCTGTGTTTGTTTCAGATTTTCAGCATCCAGAGTAATTTGCCTTTGTTCAAATAAGTAAACTTAAAATTTTAAAGATATCCCTTGCAATAATCAACACAATATTTTTACACCCTTTTTCAAAATATTGCAGGATTTCAACAATATTTTTTAATTGGCTCATCATTCAACATATGTAACTTTATCTCCACCTAGTGGTTAACTATTATTTTGTTACTCAATTTTTTTGTGAAAACGTTATTGCAAGATCTCACAATTGAATGCCACATCTATTTATTATTGAATTACATGGACTAAGTTGAGTATGTTTGTAGGAAAGTTTATTTTGCAGTGTTTTACATCACCACTACATAACATTAACCGTGTAGTGCACACCATCTGAAAAGTTTTTCGACTTTGATTTGATTTATTATCACATGTACCAAGATACAATGGAAAGTATTGTTTCGCATGCTAACCAGACAATTCGTAAGTACGTACTTTTGTACTTTCATAAGTACGTAAGGGTAATTTGAAACATACTAACTTAACGCTACAATAACTGAAAGTGTCCTGCTGAATATTTGTTCCAGTTCAGTTAGATTCATTTTTGAGTCATATGTCTCCAGAACTTTTTCCTCCATAATATAATTCCTTTTCTTTAGACTGTACTGTAGGTACAGTAGGATTTTGAATGGGGTTGTTAATGGGCCTTGTTGGATTTTCTGTTTACTCTTGGGAGGCTCACTGATCTGCTTTTCTAAAGTCTTAATATTTGCTGCTGGTATGAGGCTCAATGTTTGGAGTGTAGGTTCAGTAAATCTACTTATTACATGGAAGATCAGCAAACATTAGAAAAGTGCACAGAACTGTTCCATAAATTAAAATTTTTGTTAGTATTGATAATCTGCTTTCTTTGTGACTGATAGTACAAGCTATCATTTAGACAGAATTTCACCAAAACTAGTCCCTCAAAGTTATTAGGTGTTCATTTTATTAATACTTCAGTCATGCATGCTGCCTCTGTTTCTCTGGGGATGTGGTTCCTGCCCCTTCCTCATACTCACTTTCTGGATGTTGGTGTGTTCACCGAGCTGGGAGGTTTGACAGCAGATGTTTCATCCCCTTACAAGGTGACATCCTCAGTGCTGTGGAACCTCCTGTGAAGCGCATTCAGACTCATTGAATTAGACCCGATACACCGATCTATACAACGTACAGCCAGAACCGGCACATACCAGACACAGTAAAAACCAGACCATATAAATTCGAACCCTCACAAGACAACAGCGCTTCACAGGAGGCTCCACAGCACTGAGGACGTCACCTAGTAAGGGGATGAAACATCTGCTGTCAAACCTCCCAGCTCGCTGAGCACACTAACATCCACAACCAGCACCTGAGCTGCAAATCTTCACTCAAACCCTGAATACTCACTTTCTTTCCAACTCCTCCACAAGGATCTTTGCTGCAATGTCCAAAAACCCTGGTACCCATGCTCTCCCATTGTACCAATCTTATTTTTTTCTCGGTCATAGCCTTTTATACCATGAACACGAACCTGCTTCAGCCACATTGCACCTTCACTTTAAATGGTGCAGATTATCTTTTACACTGTGAAGAATAGATTTAACTGTAGTGAGCGAGTTGGGCTTTCTGCCAATGTACCCACCCAATGAATAGTCCAGCTAGTCCTGGCTGAACACAGAGATCATTGAAATGAGTGGGCAGCATGAAGCTGGTATGGTGCCTGTACTGCAGTCATTAGGTACGGGCTAATTACAGTTGCCATCCTTACACCCATATGCAGTGCTATCCATAAAAACATAAGAACTGGGAGAGGAGACTATTCAGCCCCTCAAACCTGCTGCACCATTCAATACAATTGTGGCTGATCTCATCTCAGCCTCACTCCACTTACCTGCCCATTCTCCACAACCCTTCAACCCATTACTAATGACACATCTATCTCCTCCTTAAATGTATTCAATGTCCCAGCATCCACCACACTTTAGGGTAATGAGTTCCACAGAATCATGACTCTTGGAGAGAATTATTTTTCCCCCCATCTCTGTTTTAGATATGCTATCCCTTATCTTGCAACTGTGACCTCTCATTCCAGCTTGCCCCATGTGAGAAAACATCTTTTCTGCATCTACTTTGTCAAACCCTTTAGTATTTTATGAATGTCAATCAGATTTCCTCTCATTGTTCTAAATTCTAGAGAGTATAGAGGAATCAGTCTAGTGAATCTCCCCTGAACTATCTCCAATACAACTATATCCCTCCTCAAGGTTGGGGACCAAAACTATCCAATTTAATGCTGATAGCACTCCATAGAAATTCTAACAGAAAATCAAGGGAATTGTCCCAAACTGCCTGTGTTGGTATTTCTTCTGTCCATGAGCCAGACTATCAATTTAACATGCTACCTTGTTCTCAATTTACTTTTGTCTTTTATCCTTTCTGCCACCTAATAGGACATTATGCCTATCACTATGATGAAAACAATGTCAGTCTATATGAATGCTGGGTGGTTCTACAATTGGTGGGTAATCTGCCCTGCCTGAATTCTGCCCAGGTGGTAAATATTAAACTTTATCCCTTACCCTTTAAACTTCCTACCTTATTCCAGTCAGGGTAACTTCTTATGATAAATTCAGCAGGAGTAATTTTTACCAGGAAATGAATTGCTTGGGTATAATTCAGTCAACTTTACGAAAAGCATTAAGAACAAAATTTCAGACCTTTAAAAATTCCATCATGCCTTAACATTTTAGCATTGCTGCCTCACAGCGCCAGGGATCCGGGTTTGATTCCAGCCTCAGGCACCTGTCTGTATGGAGTTCGCACATTCTCCCCGTGTCTGTGTGGGTTTCCTCTGGGTGCTCCGGTTTCCTCCCACAGTCCAAAGATGTGCAGGTTAGGTGGATTGGCCATGCTAAATTACCCATAGTGTCCAGGGATGTATCGGTTAGGTGGGTTAGCCATGGGACCATGCAGGGTAACAGGATAGTGGGGTGGGTATGGGTGTGATGCCGTTCAGGGGGTCAATGTGGGCTTGATGGGCCGAATGACTTGCTTACACACTGTAGGATTTCTCTGATTCTATGATTTTATATTGCTCATTAACTCTATCCATACTCTGCAATACAACACTAAATTATTTTTAGCTCTAAGTATTAATGTAATATAAGACAGTAATAAATAGGAGCAGGAGTAGGCCATATGGCCCCTCAAGCCATTCAGTCTGATCATGGCTGTTCCAGCACTCCCTACATCCACTTTCCAGTGTTTTTCCAGTAACCCTTGAATATGTATAGCTGATTTGAAAGGGAGCATCATGCGGTGAATTTTGGAGTACTATGAGTGTAATTTGCACAGTGATTTAGGCATTTTCATAGGACAAAAATCTACCTCCAACCCTGCAATCACTACTGCCCTGGCCTATGACAAATCATTGTAAGTCTAACAGGCATAATAACTTAGAACAGAGAAACGCTAAATCTAATTAAAACTCCCAATGCTCACACAAATATTTCTCTTAAACTTGCAATTCTACTTCTGTTCAACCGTTAGAGCAACAGTCCCAACATCTGTTGAATTGCCAAAATGAGCTTTCAATGTACCTATCATAATACAGTGTCAAAATAAAATATAAGAGATGTTATGTCGATCAGTATGAGATGTGAGTAACAAAGTATGATGACCTAAATTTTCAGAGTATAGTTTCAAACGTTTTTCATTGACTTCAATCTAATAATATATAATTAAGACCAAAAAGCAATAGTAACAGACAGCAAATCAAGCAGCTTTTGTTCAGAAGTGGACAAGTTATCCTTAAGGATAAGAAACCTTCCTCAGGAAGGTTAAAGGTGAAATTTCCACCTGACGTACCTTTGTGAAGCCAATGCCTTAAACTAAGTTTAAAGAAAGTTACTATTCCACATAATTGTTTCATGTAGAATTCTCTCAGTCCTGTGCATTTTGTTTTTTGAATTGCTCAGAATTTTCCAATAAACCTAAGTTTGTAGTCAATCCACAGCTATTTCTCACAACATTATTTCATATTTTCTCAACAACCTGTTCAGAGATGTTATGACACACCTCTGGAGCAGATAAGACATGAACCCTGGCCTCCCGGTCCAGGGTTAGGAGCGCTACAACTGCTCCACAAGAGACGACAACATTATTTAATTATTTTTCTTCTAAATAGGAAGCTTCATGTTGCATAAATATCTTCTTTGTGACCATTATTTCATTAGCCTTATTTAACAGTTGTTAGTGCACAGTAATAAAATCCAGTATGACCTCATTTTCAGAGATTAGCACTTAGTTAGAGAATAATACTTTTCATGTTGTTACATCATAAAATGTTGCAATTTACTTTTTCCAAGGCTGATTTAAGCAAATACAAGTCATAATGATCCAGAATATTTCATTTTTGATTTCTGGTTATGTGCAACTGAACTGATCTAAACTGGAGTCTATAGGTGTGAGGCTGGAAAAGCACAGCAGGTCAGATAGCATCCGAGGAGCAGTAAAGTCAATGTTTCAAGCTGACAACCTTCGTCAGGACTGGGGAGGGGTAGGGGAGCCCAGAAATAAATAGAGGGAGAGGTTGGGGCTGGGCTAAGGGTAGGAGAAATGGTGTTAGATGTACGTAGGCAGGGGGTATTGTGATTCGGCTGTGGGATGGGTGGAGCGGATAGGTGAGACAGACCCTGAGTAAGGAGATGTGGCTGTAGTATCGAGATTGCTTCAAAATGTAACTGAAGAGCTTCAGGGCAGAACAGACAGCCAGGGGTTTTCAGTGGGAGAGAGCCTCACTGAGCTATCTTTGAAGGGAGGAAGAAAAAACAATTCTTCAAGGTGGGCATCCTTAGAAGAGACTTTGCAGTGTTGCTTTTCAGTGACTAGGAGACAGACTGTGGAAGCTAGAGTTTACAGGTGTGAGGTTGGAAAAGCACAGCAGGTCAGACACCCTCCAAGGAGCAAAGAGTCAAAGTTTTGGGCCAAAAGCCTTTTTCAGGACTGGGGAGAGGGAGGGGAGCCCAGAAATAAATGGGGGGATGGGGCGATGTGGGGCTGGGAGAAGGGTAGTTTGCAGATGACATATCTGTATGACTCTATGACAAATTGGAGATGAAATGGAGAGTGAAGAAGGTTACCTCAGAGTACAACAGGATCTTGATCAGATGGGCCAATGGACCGAGGAGTGGCAGATGGAGTTTAATTTAAATAAATATGAGGTACTGCACTTTGGAAAGGCAAATCAGGGCAGGATTTATACACTTAATGGTAAGGTCCTGAGGAGTGTTGCAGGTTCATAGATCATTGAAAGTGGAGTCGCAGGTAGATGTAATAGTGAAGAAGGTGTTTGGTACACTTGCCTTTATTGGTCAGCGCATTGAGTATAGGAGTTGGAAATCACATTGTGTCTGTACAGGACATTGGTTTGGCCCCTTTTGGAATACTGTTTGCAGTTCTGGTCTCCCTGCTATAGGAAAGATGTTATGAAACTTGAAAGGGTTCCGTGCTGTACATCTCTATGACAAAATTTAGAAAGAGTATAAAGTATATATATTCCAAGGCGGTACAGAAATTTGTTGAAAGTGTCAACAATTTATAGCTATTTTAAGTTATGTCCTCTCTTCCCCATCCTCCCACCCGTTTGCAATCCACAGGCTGAGAAAAGGGCAAAACTTGTGGCTGTGATGAATGCCCAGGAAGAGAGCCCGGCTCAGAAAGAGAAAGAAACAAGCACAATCATTTCGCAGCAGTCCTCTGATCCAACACCTTCCAGCATTTCAACAAGTCCAGAACCAACAGTTATTACAAATGAAGCCGCTGAGAAGACTGAGGAAGCAGAGTATGAAGTAAGTGGATGTTTGTTTCATCCTTGGCTGGATATTGACTGGCTCGTCCCACAGTGTCTCTGATCAATCACTCTGTGCTGCATGGTTCAGGGAGCAAGATTGACTGGGACTGGGGACTGGGGACTGGGGACTGGGGACTAGGGACTGGGGACTGGGGATGGATTGGGAGTAGAAGACCTTCCTCTCCCCTCTCCCACTCCTCCCTCTCCCCTCCCTCTCGCACACCCATTCCCCACTTCTCCAACTACTCCCCAGCCCTGTCCCTCACTGACCCCACCACACCTGCCTCACTTCCCTCCACACACCCACTCTCCAATCCTCACTTCCCTTTCTCCTGTCCCATTCCCCCCTACTCCCATTCCCCACACTTGCCATCTTCGCCCCTCCTCATTTCCCGCCACCCCTCCCCTGTCCCCCTCCTCCTCCTCCCCCTGCCCCTGCTCCACCCCTACTCCCCCTCAGCCCCTCCTCTCGTTCCCCCCCTCCTCCCCCCCCCCCCCCCCGCCCCGGCTCTCCCTCTGCTCCCTGCCCCGGCTCTCCTTCTCCTCCCTGCCCCCGGCCTTCCTCTCCTCCCCGCAGCTCTCGTCCTCCTCCCCTGTCCCCCTCCCCACTCCTCCTCCCCCCCGCTCTCCCCTTCCTCCTCCCCCCCACTCTCCTCCTCCCCTGTCCCCCTCCCCCTACTCCCCTGCCCCTTCCCCCTACCTAGTCCCCTCCTCCCCCTCCTCTCCCCTGTCCCCTCCTCCATCCCTCCCCCGACCCTCCTTCTCCTTCCCTACCCCTGCCATCCCCTCCTCCTCTACCCTCCCGACCCCTCCTCCCCCCTCCTCTACCTCCCAACCTATCCTCCTGCCCTCCCCCGTCCCCTGCTCCTCTCCCCCCCG
>NC_063336.1:118072435-118111387 GCF_021869965.1 Rhincodon typus | reverse complement strand
GCAGCATCAGAGAAGCAGGAAAGCTGATATTTCAGGTTGGGAATAAGGGTCCCAACCTGAAACGTCAGCTTTCCTGCTCCTCTAATGCTGCCTGGCCTGCTGTGTTCCTCCAGCTCTACAGTGTGTTATCTCAGACTCCAGCATCGGCAGTTCTTACTATCTCACACTGTGAAGGAAAGTAGTTTGTATAAATAATTTAAAATTGCGATTTGTGTTAGCTGTACACAAGTAACCTCCTAGAGTTTCATCCCAGCGTGCATTGCTGCCTGGGACTAGTATCTTCAGCAATGTAAGCTGCACCTTCAGGTTTCAGATTACCAAATGATTTTCCTGACTGTTCAGTTTACTATTTTGAACTAGGTGGCAAGCAACAGAGCAGGAAAACTCTTTCCAACACATTCTGGGAATGATGAGTTAGATACTGCCAAAAATGTGGAAGCCCAAACCAAACAGATGATCGAATGGGCTTTGGAAGGATTTCTGCCTTTGGGGCCAAAGAGTTTGGAACCACCAGAAGGTATGATTGAACATAGATTGAGACAAATTCCAACTTAATTGGGAACTGCATGGATTTTTATTCTTTCATGTAAATTGTCATACATGTGTTGAGATGGGGAAATTAATGTTGATAATTATACATAAAGGAGAAGGTCGTCTGGAAGAATATTTTTCCTTTAAAAGAGAAAGCCTCATGATGAAAATCTGGAAAATTCTGCTTCTCTGCTGTAGAAGTTAATTGAGGGGTTTTTTTAAATGCATGATTTACTGATTTCGGCAGTAAATGTGTACTGCAGTTAGGTACAGTTCCCACAAAATGGATCACTCAACAGAAGAAACGTGAATTTATTTTGAACTACACTTTTGAGGCATCTATGTCATTGAACTCATAGAATGGCCAATAGAGCCATAGAGTAATACAGCTGGAAAGAGGCCCTTCAGCCCAAACTGGTCCATGCTGATCATGGTGCTCACTCAACTAGTTCCAATTGCTTGTCTTTGGTCCATATCCCTCTAAACCCTTCCCATCCACGTACCTATCCAGATGTTTTTAAATGTTACTGTTGTAGCTGACTCAACCACTTTCTCATGGCAGCCCATTCCATACATACACCACTCTCTGCGTGATGAAGATTCCCCTCAGGTCCTTCTTAAATCTATCTTCTCTCACCTTAAATCTATGGCCTCTAGTTTTCAATTCCCCATTCCTGGCAAAAACACTATATGTATTCATCCTATCTATGCCCCTCATGATTTTATACACCTCAATAAGGTCACCCCTATCCTGGCCAACCTCTCACTATACCTCAGGCCTACCAGTCCTGGCATCATCCTCGTAAATCTTCTTTGCACACTTTCCAGTTTAACTATGTCTTTCCTATAACAGGGTGGCCAAAACTGTACACAATTCTCCAAATGCAGCCTCACCAACGACTTATACAACTATAACATAACGTCCCAACTCCTTTACCGAATGTCTTGACCAATGAAGGCCAGCATGCTAAATGCCTTCTTCACCACCCTGTCCACCTGTCACACCTTTTTCAACAAACTATGTACTTTAGGTCCCTCTGATCCACAACACTTGTCACCTTACCATTTACTGTATAAGTCCTACCTTGGTTTGACTTTCCAAAGTGCAATACCTCACACTTATCTGAATTGAATTGCATTTGCCAGCCCTCAGCCCACTTCCCCATCTGATCAAGATCCCTCTTGTAATTTTTGATAAGCTTCCTGGCTATCAACAATATCTATGAATTTTGTAGCATCCACAAGCTTACTAATCATGCCTTGTACATTCACATCCAGATCACTTATTTAAATAATAAATAACAAAGGTCCCAGCATTGACCCCTAAACAAAATTGCTGAAAGATAAGAAACAAAAGGAGAAATTGCTGGAAAATCTCAGCAGGTCTGGCAGCATCTGTGGAGCGAAATCAGAGTTAATGTTCCGGGTCCAGTGATCTTTCTTCAGAATTATGCTGCAGGAGCAGCCAGGATGTTTGGCAGTGTAGCCGCCAATGGCACATCTGAGATGAATTCGACTTTAATGGGTGCCACATTTTCTTGTTTATCAGAAGGGTTTGGCCTATTCCCCTCATTGTCCCTGTCATCACCCATTCCGTACGCTACGCCCCTGCGCCCAAATACCCTACTGTCAATGTCATCCCCTTAAGGGTCATGATTAATGCCATGGCTTCCATGTTTCTTTACTGTTTCAATTGTCCATTTATCACTGCACAGTATGTGTAAGTTACTGGAATGATAACTTTTTGCATTTTTCGTCTCTATTTTCTCGGAGTCCCACCATTTCCTTCCTTCTACAGGTTGGTCATTAAGTTTTTGATTTAGCTTAATAATGTTTTTAATTAGTTTTTAATAACGAAGTACTGCTTTAGGAATCCTTCTGGTCCCCACTCACTCTGGATTTCCTTTCCCTGTTTGTCAGCAGTACATCCCTGCTTCACTTTAGCATGGTCATGGAGCGGGATTGTTACTGCCAGCTCATATCAGCTATGTGAGGTTATTCAAATATTTTTATGTATCCAGCAGTAAATGTTTCCCACTTCAGGAGCTAGGAAAGTGCTGCTGTTGCAGACTCCAAGAACCAATACTCCAGACTGTTTGATGTACTGACAAGACCTGCAGGTTTGGAGGTCTGGATGGCTGACTCGGAATGTCTTCTGCCTGGTCCTAACTTAGTGCGGTAATTTAAACATACTCACATAGTGACTGAGTTTCACCGTTTTCTCCATCTGTCTGGTATCTTACCGACTATGCCATTTTGCAGTCCAACCAGTCCAAGTTGGAGACCTTCTGAGGGTCTTCCAAGGCTAGACCTTGGAAAATAAAGAATTGGAAACCCTTGCAAAGGAGCTAGAGCTTTAATTGCGTATTTGAAATAGCCACACTGTAGGGATTCTATGGATACACTTGACACCAGGTCTTTGCACTGATATGTCAAACAACCCTTATTTACACCGGTGGCAAAACAATCTCAACTGTAACACAACCAGACCTCTCCAACCGTACAAAGATTTCAAACCCGTCATATACTATTCTAATTGCATTACACTCATAGTTCCATCTACATTGAACACTGATCAACTACCAGCAAGTGTAGATGAAGGTCCTTGAGAACACACCAATGTACTCAGTGAACTTTGTACTTTATATCTTATGCAGGCATCTGGCATATATTGAAACCTGAAGCCATCAAATATCCCCTTTACTTCTTTTCCCTTTCCACATTTGCAGCTTCAGTGTGTTCTTACTTGTGCTTGGCACTGAGAATCATTTTAACTTTATAATTGCTGAAAATCCCAACTTCAGGAGCTAGGAGAGCGCTACAGCAGAGGTAGCTCCAGGTGCACGAGTGTTGCTGTTAGGAGACTTCAAGCAGTTAGGGCTGAAAAGAAGATATTTTCTGATGAAGGATCTAGGCCCGAAACGTCAGCCTTTCTGCTCCTGTGATGCTGCTTGGCCTGCTGTGTTCATCCAGCCCTGCACCTTCTTGTCTCGGATTCTCCAGGATCTGCAGTTCCTACTATCTATAATCCAGTGCAGCTGTGAGTGGAATGTAGGAAACTCTCAAGTGGAATTTATTTAATGCAGCTGAGAAAGATTGGAGCTGAGAAAAATTCGGCAGCAGCTCGGTGAAGCTGGCTGTTTGATCAGGGTTGAAATTGAACCTCCGATTAGACATTTGGGAGCAGTCGAAGGATTCCTGGGGATCTCTTCCTTGGGAGAAGAGGTTAAACCACCAAGACTGGAGCAGTCCTTGAAACAGTCCAAGTTAGAGACCATTTGAGGGTCTTCCAAGACTAGTTCTTGGAAAATAAAGAATTGGAATCCCTTGCAAAGGAGCTAGAACTTCAGTGAGATTTGATGACACACTGATAGCTGGTTGTTATTATCAGTCATTTACAGTACAATCTGTGGGGTGTGCAACTGCAGTTTGCTTGTTAACTCATTTATCGTATAGAAATCCTGATTGTTCCACAATATATACACAGCTTAAAGCTTATGTAGTTTAATTCATTCTTATCCATTCTACTCCAAAACCTTAGAATTCATTCTTATCTATTTAGAACCTCCATTAGTAATTATTGACTAAATTTCATTTATTCAAGTTTGAATAATAAATATTATTTTTTGCATTTCCTGAAATTTTGCTTAATTTCTTCTACTTGTTCTATTCTCAAAAAAAATTATGGTTTCTAGAATTGGATAATAACAAAAACTCCAGTTGGCCCAGTATTCTCATAGTTGGGATCATCACCACCTCCAAATATCTCTGAACATCACCATTTAAAAGTTCCATGTCTTATAAAAGTGATTTTGCTTTTTTGTTTTTGTTAGCAAAGTGAACACCTTCCATTTTCTCTCAATATGCTTCTGCCATCTTGTCCCCCACCAACCTAACCTATGTATATCTCTCTGCAGATTCTTTGTGACCTCCTCAGATATTACATTCTCGCTAGGTTTTGTATAATCAACAAACCTGAATATATTACTCTAAGTTTCCCCAGCCTACTTGATTTCCATATCAATAGCATCTTCCCTTCTCCAAATACGTTTCCCAATTGTCATTCTTTCCCACACCACTAGCTACTATTATATCTCCTCCTACTATCTGGCTGACTGTGACCTCAATCCCCAGATCTCTGATCTGAATTGAAAACCTTCATCCCAATTAGCTGAATTTTTCACCTATTAGCATTCTCACTACCCCAAATTTACTGAGAGGATTTCCCAAACATGGTTGCATCATGTTAAACATCAAGCCCACGCCCTGATCTGCTCCCTCCTTCCCTCACCTCCATTCTCCCTAACTGTTTACCTTCTCTTGCTCCATTTCTCCTTCCTCACTTGATCTATTCTATCCCTCTTCTTTCTGCTTGCCTTCCACCATTCTGCACCAACTTCCTTCTCTTTGTCCTTTTTCACCCAGTCCATCCTCCTCGGCTCTCTTTGTCACCCACCTACACCTGCTTCCCTGCCTTCCACCTCCATTTCCACTTCAGAGTTTTCTCTCTGCTGCTACTTCCTCCCTCTCTGTTTACACACTCTCCCTTATTTCGTCTCTACTTTCTACCTCATCCAATTCCCAAACTTCACTTGCACATTCGCCTATATTTTAAAGTTCTCTCCATAAGTTACCCTGCTGTGCCTCAAACAGACCTGATGCTGTAGTCCAGTTGGGCAGCCATTAGCATTGCATTTAAGATAACAAGGTGTAGAGCTGGATGAACACAGCAGGCCAAGCATCATCAGAGGAGCAGGAAAGCTGACGTTTCGGGCCTAGACCCTTCTTCAGAAATGCCTACTATCTCTAGCATTGAATTTAAGCTGGTCCAGCTCTGTGAGCAGTCCTTCAAACTGCTTTCTGTGTTTAAAGTCAGTACCAGTTGTGTTTTCTCACCTTTCTGTTTTAATTCTGGATAGTCTTTGCTGATGTATAGTTATGGATTGTATGTAACGTTTAATTTAGACATAAAGCTTTCAAGGCAGGAATTGTCAAGGTTGGCCACTTGGCCACTAGGCAACAAGAAGTCCTTCACAATTCACTTAGGGACTGTGCTGAGTCTGGGGGTGGGGTAGGGAAAGAGGAGTATCAGGGTCTGGGGTCTGCAGGGAGTCTCAGATCTGTAGTTCAGGCTTCACAAGGGAAGTTGGGGATCAGTTTAATAGTTACCCAGGTGATAGACTATGTATTGAATAGTCTAACATTTCCTGAGTAGCTATGTACATAATATCAGATGAATGTTCCAGATTCTCTGATTTAAATGGATACTTGAGAATTCCAAGTATAGCAGAATCTGCAGTTTTCTGGGTCGTTGCTTCAGAGCCTGCTTTGATGGGGGTTCTGTCAGGTTTCCATGTGCAATCCCCATCTACGCTACAGACACTATTATCTGACCCTCAAAAGACCTGGATCATTGTTATGATAATGCTGGACATTTTACATCTCAGAGTGAAACCTGGCCTGACAGATCATAAGTTTAATTTTGCAGTTTGGTTACCATGGTGGTCAGTCTCTGAGCATATTCACAACAGGCTGCTGCAAGTGTTCTATTAACAAAAGAACTCAACTTTGTTACAAATGAAAAAAAAGATATATGACAATTAGTTCTTAATGTAAATATAAAAAAAACCCCTTTAATCATCCTTTCCAGTTGCTCAACCCCTGTGATTATCATTCCTATATTAACTTTAAGATTTCTGACTTGACTAATTCTTTTCCTTTCTGACAGCCATGAAACTTCTATCAACTAAAATGCCTTTCTGCTATTCAGAGGAGAAAAAAAAAACTGCTCTTCTCAACTGAAACCTGATTCTGTTCACTGACAGTCTGTTTCTGTGTAGATCATAAAATTCAGCATTTTGAACACTCAGCAGTTATCTCCCTAGGTATCTGATCAAGGCATTTAACTTATTTCCAAGAAAGCATATGATCTGATGTCTTCATCTCATTGTTTCAAATTACTTTCTGACCATTTTCTAAAATTAAAATACCAGTAAGTCACATTCACAAAACTGAAATCAAAATCTTTTTACTTCTACTTTTAAGAAGCAAATTTCCAAATGATTTAAACCTTTTATCACAACATGGATGATAAAATTCACTATCTATAAAGGCATAAACACCCTGCCCAGTTACTTCAACATAAAACAAAAATGGACAGGATGTAAAACAACCACAGCTGCCCACGAATTGAATTTGACCCAAGTGGTTATGATTGTCATCAAAGCAATCACAGTACTGTTTTTTGTAGTCTTTGCATAGCTAGTCCTGTATCCAATAACAAAGATATTCTTTGATTTCCAGAGGAACGAAATCCTTACAAAGAGGTTTATACAGAAAGTTGGGAGGAGCCTGAAGCTGCTGTTTATCCTCCGCCTCCCCCGGCCAAAAAAGCAAGAAGAAGCACAGAGAAGCTAAAAGTCAAAGAAATCATAGATGAACAAACTCGAGGTATGAACCAGTTGTTCGAATTTGTTTCAGAATCATTGGGTGGATTGCAACAAGAAACATCAGAATCCCTTAACAATATGTAGGAATGTGCAAACTAATTCTAATTCACCCAGAACGACATGTTCTAGATAGCTTTTGGAACATCAAGGTTAGCCTCAATAACTAGGGTTGTTCATGCTTTGTGCTGCCTTATGTTTAAACTCTTGAACCTCACTTTGAACTACCTTAGTGACTGAAGTGTATAAGGTTGCTGGTTGTTGTATATCAAACAGACCCTAGGGAACCAAGATTGTTCTCATTTTATGACAGCTGAGTACTGTCGTGGATCTGCTGCAGGCTGCACCACCTCTGTGATGCATAAGTGATAGGGTTAGGGTTCTAGGCCCGAAACGTCAGCCTTTCTGCTCCTCTGATGCTGCTTGGCCTGCTGTGTTCATCCAGCTCTACACCTTGTTATCTCGGGTTAGGGTTAGGTTAGGGTTGCTGCCTTTCTGTCACATGAAGGCTTTAGAGATGTCTGACTGGAAAGGTCACCTGCATAGCTTTCCTATGAGACAACAACACAATGCATGCTTGTTCCTACTCTGTGATAGTACTGCACACTGCACCCACTGGAAAGCAGAATAAATTATGCCAATGAGATCAGCAAAGCATCGCATGATACTTATTAGTATTCTAGTTCTAATCTCTTTGAAGTAAAACAATAGCAGTCCTCTCCATTCAAGCACCTAGACCTAAACATAGCAGCTTTCACAAAAGGAGTAAACTGTCCCTACGGGCTGGAGAATATTGTTCAAATTTTCAGATGAGACTGACTGGGAGGGGCAACAAAAATGAAGGAACCAGACTAGAAATAACAGAATTAATTTTTAAAATACGCAGATGAAATCTAATTTAAATTTAAATTATTTGAGGGAAATCAAACAAATCAGGGTTATAGTCCCTGCAATTTAAAAGGTTGATATGAAGGGGAAAGTTGAAATAGCTTGGGAGAATTTCTGATATAAGAGGACCAGGAGATGTAGTCAAAAAACAGAAGCCTACCTTTCAGAAGTGAAATTAGGAAATACTTTTTCATTGCAAAAGGTGGCAGAAGTTGGAAATGTTCTCTTGAAACAGCAGTTGATGCAAAATCAATTGTTGAATTTAAAGCTGAGATTGATAGATTTTTACCTGCCAAAGACATCAAGGAAACATGAGGTGATGGTGGTAAATAGCTAGAGATAACATTTAAATATTTTGTTAACTGAATGCGTATCATGTTTAACCAATGCCATAATCAACAAAGTTGATACAATGATGGACTACATAAACAAAACCTTTGAAAAATAATTTAGGAACAAGACCATGAGATAGGATAACAGTAGACCTTGTGGCCATTGGAAATAGACATTGACACGCTGGTCAGATTACATCTTGATTGCTGAGAAACATTCAAGCATTGGAGGCTATGGCGAGAATAGCCAGTAGTCTGATCCCTTGTGACAGAAATCTTAGTTACAAGAAACTCCAGCCTTTGAGCTTGGAAAGAAGGCAACCATGAGAAAACATTTTCGGGTCATTTAAGCTTGTTGTTGATAGGAGTGAGAATGATAAATCTGAAACACGTTTTTATTCCTTCATGGAATATGGGTGCTGCTAGTCAGGCCAGCATCTGTTGCTCATCTCTAATTGCCCTTGAACTGATTGATTTGCTGGGCCATTTCAGAGGGCAGTTCAGAATCGCCTGTTGCTTTGGATCTGGACACCAGTGTAGGCCAGACCAGGTAAAGACAGCAGACTTCCATCCTTGAAGGACATGAGTGAATCATAAATATCTATACAACAATTGATGATAATTTTGTCACCAATCCAGGGACTAGTTTTCAATTCCAGGTTTATTAATTGAATTTAAATTCCAACTGCTGCTATGATGGAATCTGAACCCATGTCCCCACAGCATTAACCTCTGTATTACAAGTCCAATGACATCATCACTATGCCACTGTCTCCCTCAAATTACGACTTAATTTAAAATGCATAAATGAGTTCAGACTATTTGGAAGCTCAACTTTGTGTAAAGAATAATTATCACTTAGAATGGATTTCAGGTGGACAAGTAGAGGGCAAAATTGAAATTAAATAGACGAAATTGGGTAGTACAGAGACATTCTGATGTGGTAGTTAGTGGAGCAAATTGCCTCTGTCATTTGTGAGTATGTTTGTGCTCTGTTGAGTGCAGGTGCCTGCAGAATGCACAGACAAATTAGGTTCCAGGTGAATTTTCAAACCTTCCATCAATTGTTGCTCATTTCCACTGCCATCATCCTCTGCTTGGCAGTTTGGGAGGCTAACTGAAGGCTACAGTAGCCTAATAGCTCTGTGCAAATTGGAATCCAAACAGACAACTGAAACGTGAGTAGGACTGAGGGTGGGACCACCCAGTAATCCGAGACAGTTCAGGCTAAAACTGCAAAATAAAATTCTGATTTAAAGAACTATGCAGCTTCAGAAAAACTCAGTGGGTAGTCCTGCTGAAGTTCTTATTCAAGTGATATGGAAGGATCTACAGATTCAAGCACATTTTATGGCAGAGTGATCGCTTGAAAAATTGTGGCTCAATTTAACCTTTGCCTTGAGAGAAAGACTGAGTGAGTGAGGAGAGTTGCTGTAGGAGAAATGAGAGCTCCATGTGGACAGACAGAGCTGCATCAAGAGTAGCAGGAGCAGTAAGGACAGTACACTGAAGTGGCAGCAGGTATTGTCACATGTGGAGCGGACACCACGAAGGTGACCTTAGTGTTTTGTTGAAATTATAGTGGAGAAATGGGAGAATCCGTTAACAAAATTCCTAGCCACAACACCGATACCACATTCTCCGGTGCCCGAGTGTTTGCATTGACACTTACTACCCCAGTCACTCCCTCTCACCGTCCATAATCTGGTTGCGTTGGCTATCCACATCATTCTTTTCCAAAATCTCATCTTCAGCTTGCTTTGGTTCAGAAACACCTCTCCAGCTACATTGGTGAACCTGGGGGATTCTCTGCGCTTCTGCAGCCCTCACAGGTATTACTGCCAACAGACTTTTCTGCTCTTTTCTTTCAATTAGTTTGCCTGGATACCAGCCCCAGGAACTGCTGCATGCCTTTAAATCCTCAGGAGTTCACATCCTCCAATGGACAAGTTCACAATCGGTGGAATTCCTGATGCCTGGTACTCATCCTGATTATTTAAGTTAGGTTTTACCTTAGAATTTCTAAAAGCAAAGTGTGTAATTTACATGACATCTAGGCATTCTGCCCTCCTACCAATTGGACTGAGGCCAGTGAGAATCTAGGCTGTAATGTTTAACACTGGTCATCGAATATCTAATTGGCAGTGAGGAAATGATTTAAGCACAGCACGTCAGTATTCAATTCTATAGCAACAACATTGAAAAACGTAATTTGAATCATCAACCATAGGTTTTTTTCATGTGTTTTGTTTTTCAGAGAGGCTAGTCTATGATGTGAGACAAAATAGCAGAAACATTGAAGGTAAGATTGAGATTTTGATAAAATTTTGAGATTTTGCCTGTCGTAATTCAAAATAAAATAAAACAAAGTACAGCAATCATAAGTTTCATGTAAGCTAATTTTTTTTTTCACTGTTTGCAGATATCTGCCTTGCCTGTGGAAGTCAACATATTTCTCTCGAGCACCCTCTGTTTATTGGAGGCATGTGCCAGAATTGTAAGGTAAGAAAAGATCTGGCTTTTCCTTCTGGTTTACAGTGTTGCTGGTGATGATTTAGAGGTTGTACATGTCTTTCTTTTTTGTCAACTTGATAATAGCATGAATCAGAGCTACCACCAAGTTAATGATGCAACCCCACTTTACCAGGAGTTCACTTAAGACAGGGAACTGATCAGTCCAAAAGTGACACTGACACACCACCTCATTTTTCCTTCCTTTTGTGATGGGATGACTAGAGGCAGAGATAAGATGGTGAGGAAACTAGCCTTATCTCTGCTAAAGTATATTGAGCATATTTCCTGAACACCTCTTGCAATGGACATGGCCACAGTGAAATGTTTTATAAGTCGCCATACCTCAGTGCCTGTATGAATGACAGAAGTCATAGATAAGATGACAAAAGTAAAAATTAAGGCAGATTTCATCTCAGATTAGTTTCAGTTTGGGAGAAAGTTTCAATGAAGATGACTAACGTTGGAATTCCTGGAAACCACTACCTCCACAAGATCACCAAACCTGAGGACCACCACAGCAAGCCAAGCCAAGACTGCCCCCCCACCCTCCCACTCCCCAGGACAAAGCCCCCACAGCAGGAGACCGCTGCTCCAGGTTGAAATACAAAACCTCCATGCTGGAACTAGACCTCCACACCACACACTGGGTCAAGACCCCCACACCGGGACTGAACCAGAACATCACATGGGGGCCACTGGCATACCTGGAAGCTGCTACTGAAGAAGACTTCCAAACCAACAAGACCTTCACTCCAGGACAAGACCACCAAACCTAGAGACTGCCATGCCAAGCCAAGACCACCCCTCTGAGACAAGGCCGTCACAACAGGAGCCCACCGTGCCTGTCATGACCACCCCTCCTGGATGAGGCCGCTACCGTGGGAGCCCGCTGTGCCGGCTGAGTCCCCCACGCATGGTGGGAAGCCTCCTTTCCACAGGGGTCCAGGAGGAGACACCTTCCACTGAAGAAGTTAAAGAAGGTAAGATAATAAATGGAAACATTAAGAAAAACTAGAGAAATAAAAGAAAGTAAAAATCAGACAGAATACACAAGCTACAGGCTCCTGGGCTGAGGAGCCCACAAGCGGCATCTACTACGCCACTGCCTTCTTGCTTCTGTGCTTTAACTGTGTTGGAAAAATAATCATTGAGACTTTTAAGCAAAATGGACAAAAGAACTAAAGTGAGTCTGGACTTTTATAAGTGCCAGAATTTGGGCGACAATGGATCAGCTACCCACAATTCATTGAAGCTAATGGACAGAACAGTTAGGTACGTTTATAATGAGTAGCCATTGTGCTTCTGCATACCACTGCTGAAAGTCACATTCTGTTGTGTTTTCTTCCAAATTCACTTCAGCAGCAAACCAGGAAAATGAGTAGGCAAAATGTGTTCACGAGTAAAATAGACATTGAAAGGAAAAATTGATGGGAGAAGGCACTTTAGCAAACCCATACAGTCAATCTGTGAAACATCAATCCCTAATATTTGGTTTTAAAGGGGATTGCCCAACAATGCACTTACCTGGAGCTCTTTGTGCATATTGTTTATCTATTTATTTATCTATGTAGCTACCAATGTATACATCCAGTGTTGTCTCTAGCGTTTGTTATAAGTTCATCTCTCCCTATCACCTCTTGATTTGTCAAATATCTTTAGGAAGTTTTCTGAGTCCTGCACCACTTACTATAACTTGTTGGTGTAACTATTAAACTGAACCCTCCCCTACAATCCTCACACCCCAGACCCTTAACACCCCACGAAGTGACATCCCTGAACTGATCCGACTGGACCAACTGCCTTAGTTGGGCCCTGCTAGAGCTAATGTCACAGCATTCCTGAGTTATCCTTGGCACTCACCTAGCACACTGCCCCTTTACCTACCCAGCTGCCACCGTAACCCCTCAATTTCCTTTAACACTTACATTATCTCAGTGACTAAAATGACTAAAGCCAGCTCGACGAGCAAGCCAACAACCTCACTATCTCAGTGACTGTTAAAATGCCTTTGGAACCTATAACAGACATAAAATCACTTTTCAAAGCTTCTGTCATCTATTTGTTTTCCATTGTCGATTCCACAGACGTTCTATGCAGGACCAACACTAGCTTTAGTTCTTCTTTCTCTGTATGAGTATTCGTTAAAAAGCACTTACTATTTTATATTATTAGCTTTCTCTCATACTCTGCTTTCTGTCCTTTATCATCTTTGTAGCCATTCTTTGCTGGTGATAATGTCTGTCCAATCCTCTGACCTACCAGTAATCTTTGCAAATTTGTAGTGTTTCTTTAAATGTAATACGTTAATTTCTTTATTTAGCTGTGGATGATGCAACCTTCTCAAAGCGCCTTTCTTTCTTATTGGGATAAATCTTTGTAAGTTATTAAGTATCTCCTTTAAAGTCTACCGCAGCAACTCTGCTGTCCTAGTTTCCCAGTTCAGCATAGCCAGCTCTGCCTTCATATGCTCATAGTTAACTTTATTTAGTTTTAAAACTCTAGCCCCAAACCCACATTTCTCCCTTTCATATTGAACATGAAATTCTGTCATTAAAAGGGGCCTTTAACATGAGGTTGTTGATCCATCTTGTCTCATTGCATCTTATCAGTTCGAGAATAACATGCTGCTTAGTTGGCTGTAGGATATACTGCTCAAAGAGATCGAGTTTTCTCAGGCAATGAACACTTGTCTGGGTTCCATTTGCCAACCTGGTTCTTTCGCTCTCCTGTATCGATTAAAGTCACCCATGATCATTGTGGTACATTTCTTGCATGTCCCATGTGGAATCCAACCCTGATGATTCTGTGGGAATTGCCCTGGAAATAAAGGGCAGTTACCTGGTCTGAAACCCTCTGAAAACATTCGTTAATGTTGGAGTGCTATGAGTCACTTAGGCTTATTATTTCCCAGGAAATGTTAGAGGACTAAAAACTTACTATAACTTGTTGGTGCAACTATTAAACTGAGCCCTCCCCTACAATCATCACACCTCAGGCCCTTAACACCCCATGAAATTACATCTCTGACCTGTTCCTATTGGACCAAATGCCTTAGTTGGGCCCTGCTAGAGCCAATGCCCGCTGTATCCCTGAGTTATCCTCAGCATCCACATGGCATACTGCCCCCTTACCTACCCAGCTGCCACTCTAATCCCTCAATTTCCTTACACACTTACATTATCTCAGTCACTGTTTAAAATCCCTTTGGAAATTCTAACTCCTGAAATACAACAGCAAGTGTTATTTATAAGAAAAAGTTCATGTCTTGACCTGCATTGTTAATCTGCACTGATGTATCCCTGTTTTTGTCTGCTGTTCACATTTGGGACTGGTAAGACTTGAAATCTTGGTGTAAAAATAGTTGACAGGTCCCTTTAAAAGGGTAAAGGGTAATTTTTAAAGAGGATTACTATTGGTTGAATCTGTTCCCGCAGTAATTGGAATATCTGGGCTATTTTCTTTGAGAGTTTGCATGATAGGACTGAGCCTCACATGTTGGCCGAGCCATCTTTGTTAGCTGAAGAGTCTCAAACTAACAACTGTTAGAATTCAGCAATATGTATGATTTCTGGAATTTTCAGATTGACAGCAAGACTGACTATGTGCACAGAATTTTGTGGGTCCTGCA
Organism: Rhincodon typus; assembly: GCF_021869965.1. Lineage (NCBI taxonomy): Eukaryota > Metazoa > Chordata > Chondrichthyes > Orectolobiformes > Rhincodontidae > Rhincodon > Rhincodon typus. The sequence continues at coordinate 118,097,048 of NC_063336.1, read as the reverse complement.
CCCTTTCATTCAAAATGACTAGAATGAACACTTTATTGAACAGTGAAGGTAAACAGTATCTGAAGGGTTTATCATAAGATACACCAGTTACTATAACGATCAGATTTTTTATTTTATAATGTATTGTGAATGGTAACAGCAATAACTTCTTAGTTGCTTTTGCCAGGAATTAAAAACGATTGTTTATGTAAACAGATAAGTTCTGTAAGGAACTTTCCATTATTCAGATCTGTTCCATGGTGCTCAATATAAGTTCTAAAGTTTACGTGTTTCACCAAAGGTTTTGCTTAAATATGCTAAATATTGTAGCAGGTGTAGTCAAGATTTATCTGGGGGAGGCAATGGCCTAGTGGCATCATTGCTTAAATATTAATCCAGAAAGTCAGTAAATGTTCTGGGGAATGGGTTCAAATCCCACCACAGCAGATGGTGCAATTTGAATTCAATAGAAGTCTAGAATTAAGACCCCACTAGTGACCATGAATCCACATCTATTGAGCCAACTGACCAAAGAAAAAGACACTGGTTTCACTGTTCCTTGGTTGGAACTTATTTTCCATATTCTTTCATCAGAGATGTATGAGACCTGTGCAACAGTACAATCTCTGAACCTTTGAGAAATACCCGAGTAATACTTGCACAAACCTTTTGCATTTGTCTATGGGCCTTGGCAACACTCCAGCAATGGTACTGGGAAATTAGCCAAATCCCTTGTGAACCTGTTCCAATACAGTGATAACACTGGCATCTACCTAACAAAGTGGAAATTGCCCAGGTATGTCCAGTCCAGTGCACAAAAAGCAGGACAAATCCAACCCAGCCACTAAGTTCGCTCTCAATCTAATCTTTCATCAACAGTATGATGGGAGGTGTCATCGACAGTAGTATTAGATGGCACTGACACAACAATAAGCTGCAAGCTGATGCTCAGTTTAAGTTCCACCAGGGCCACTCAGCCCCTGACTTCATTACAGCGTTGGTCCAGATAGGAACAAAAGAGCTGAATTCACAAGGGTAGCTGAGAGTGACTGCTCTGACATCATGACAGCATTTGACTGAATTGGGCATCAAGGAGACCTAGCAAAACTGGAGTCAGTGGGTATCTGCTGGGAAGTTACATGTTGGGGAGGGGTGTTAGCATTCTCCACCGATTGGAATTATACCTCGTGCAAAGGAAGATGATTGTGGTTGTTGCAGAATATAGTCATAGAGATGTACAGCACAGAAACAGATCCTTTGGTCTAACTCGTCCATGCCATCCAGATATTCTAAATAAATCTAGTCCTATTTGCCACCATTTGGCTCATATCCCTCTAAACCCTTCCTATTCATATACCCATCCAGCTGCCTTTTAAATGTCATCATTGTACCTGCTTCTACCATCTTCTGGCAGCTCATTCCATACACACACCACCCTGTACGTGAAAAAGCTGCCCCTTCGGTCTCTTTTAAATCTTTCCCCTCTTCCCTTAAATCTGCGACCTCTAGTTTTGGACTCACCAAACCTGGGAAAAAGATCTTGTCTATTTACCCTCTCCGTCCCCCTCATGATTTTATAAACTCTATAAAATCACTTCTCGGCTTCTGATGCTCCATGGAAAATACCTTCAGCCTATTCGGCCTCTCCATATAGCTCAACCCCTCCAATCCTTGTAAATCTTTTCTGAACCCTTTCAAGTTTCACAGGGAGACCAAAATTGCACGCAGTATTCCAAAAGTGGCCGAACCAATGTCCTGTACAGCCACAATATGACATCCCAACTCCTACACTCAATGCGCTGGCCAACAAAGGCAAGCATACCAAACGTCGTTTTCACTATCCTATCTACCTGCGACTCCACTTTCAAGGACCTACAAACCTGCACTCCAAGCTCTCTTTGTTCAGCAACACTCCCCAGGACATTACCATTAAGTGCATAAGTCCTGCTCTGATTTGCCTTTCCAAAGTGTAGCACCTTGCATTTATCTAAATTAAACTCCATCTGCCACTCTTTGGCCCATCTCATCGTCTCTGCAGGAGTTCCTCTAGGCCTAACCATCTTTCAGCTCCTTCATTAATGACCTTCCCGCTATCATCAGGTCAGAAGTGGGGATTTTTGCTGATGATTGCATATGATTCATCATAATCCACGTCACCTTAAATAATGAAACCAGACGTGCCCATCTGCAGCAAGACCTGGACAATGTCCATGCTTGGCCTGCTAAGTGGCAAGTAACATTTGTGCCATACAAGTGTCAAGCAATAACTATCTCCATCAAGAGAACCTAACCAATGCCCTTTTACATTCAATAGAATTACCATTGCTGAATTCTTCACTATCAGCATCCTGAGGATTATCATTGACAAGAAACTGAACTGGACCAACCATATGGGCACAGTGAACTGGTTAGCACTGCTGCTTCACATCGCCAGGGACCCGGGTTCGATTCCACCCTCGGGTGACTGTTATGTGTGGAGTTTGCACATTCTCCCTGTGTCTGCTTGGGTTTCCACCAGCTGATCCATTACCTCTGACAATCCAAAGATATGTAGGTTAGGTGAATTGGCCATGCTAAATTGCCCATAGTGCTCAGGAATGTGCAAGTTAGGTGTGTTGGCCATGGGAAATGAAGATTTACAGGGTAAGGGTAGCAGGACAGGTCTGGGTGGGATGCTGTTCGGAGGGTTGGTGTGGACTTGTTGGGCTTAATGGCCTGTTTCCACATTGTATGGATTCTTTTAAGAGATATAAATATTATATCTACAAAAGCAGATCCCAAGACTACGAATTCTGCAATGAGTAACTCACTTCCTGATTTCTCAAAATCTATCCAGCATTGACAAGATACAAGTGATGGAATACTGTCCATTTGACTGGATGAGCGCTGCTCCAACAATGGAAGAGAAGGCAGTGCTACCCAGGTCAAAGCAACCCATTTGATTGGCACCACATCCACAACATTCAACATTCGCTGATTGCACCACTGATGAACAACGGCAGCACTGGGTGCTATCAATATGATGCATCACAGCATCTCAGCAAGGCTGCTTTGACATGTGTCCTCAACCATCTAGGACAAGGGTGCATGGGATACAGGGGAACACTACCAACCACAGTTTCCTTACCTGGTCTTATCTACATGTGACTCTAGACCCACAAAAATGTGATTGCCGCTGTTATCACTCATTAGGTATGGGCAACAAATGCTGGCCTTACCAGCGACACTCACATCCTGTGAAAGAATAAAGAAAGAGTATAGGGATGTTTGAATCAAGCAGTCCTCAGTCATACTCCAGACATCCAACCTTGCTACAAATGTAAACCACCTTTAAGCCAGTGATTTAAGGCCTGATTTAGTTGACAGGTAGCTGAACAGAACACATTCTGATCTGGAAAATGTTTTCCTCTCCTCACAATACTCTAACTTCAGGCTGTTTTAATTTAAGATCACTGAAACTATGGCTAGAGTTTCTGCTCCAGTTGTAATGCATGATCTAGGAGCAAATTAACCCAGGTTTGCACTGGTTTTGTGAAGTGTTTCTTTCCTAAAGTTTCCACACAGTATTCAAAGACTGTGGAGAAAGGAGAATGTGTCGAAATAAGCCAGGAGGTTTTGTGTTGATATGTCGTTTCTGTGGATGTATACGATTAATGTAGTGTAATGCGGCTTCCAAGAAGTAGTTATCTGTCACATTGAAATTGGAATTTCCCACATGTTGAGAACTAGAGGATCATCAAATGATTGTAATAGAGAAGGAGGCCATTTGACCTGCCCTATCCGGATCTATACTCTATAAGAAAAATTTGGCTAGTCCCACTTCGCTACCTTTACCTGCATTTCTTTTTTCAGATTCTTATCCATTTCCTTTTGAAAGCTGCAATTAAATCAACTTCAACCATACTGTCAGGCAGTGCGTTCCAAATTCTAACAATGCTGTCTTCGTGTTGATATCTTTCCTAATATCGCCTGAGATTTTTTATCAATTACCCTAAATTGTTTCCTGTGGTTCTCAATGGGAACAAATTTACCCTAACTATTCTATCCAGACCTCTCATGGCTTTGAACACTTTTGTAAAATTTGCTATCAATCTTGCCTTCTCTCAGCAGAATAGCCTTGCTTTGCCAAACTAGCCATGTAACTGAAGTCTACACTGCCTGGAACTGTTCTTGTAAAACTTTTCTGTATCATCTCCAGTATCTCCATACCCCTTTTAAAGTCCACTTCCCAAAATGGAGACTTTTTAGCCGTTCATCATAATTGCCTGGCTTTTGTGCTTTTTGGTTTGTATTTTTGTGTAAGCTCGGGGAAAGGCAGACCTGTACACTTTTAAAGTGCCTTCTAAAATACACTTGGATCCATATATGAATTTGCCCAGGAACTTTTGTGTTTTCCCGCAGGGTTCCAGTTCATCATGCATTCTGCAATCTATTGTGAGTGTGTGGTGTGGTGGTGGGATTGGTTAAAGAAAGGACTGTCTTGGTTCTCCAACACAGCAGATCAGCTCCCAACTTCAGTTGAAGGCCCTCCAAACCTCGCCGCTCACCCACATGCTGCTTTAGATAGCCAGGCCACTTATATCGCCTCCATGTTTCAGTTGTATCATCTGTAGCCACGCACCCAGTATCCACTATGTACTGTCCTCAGGAATAAGAACATAAGAACCAGGAGCAGGAGTAGGCCTGTAGGGCCCGTCAAGCCTACTCCACCAATCAATAAGTTCATGGTTGATCTTTTCGTGGACTCAGCTCCACTTACCCAACCGCTCACCATAACCCTATTCTCTTTACTGTTCAAGAATCTATCTATCTTTGCCTTAAAAACATTCAATGACGTACCTTCAGCTGTTTTACTGGGCAGGGAATTCCACAGATTCACCACCGTTTGGGTGAAGAGGTTCATTCTCAACTCAGTCCTAAATCTGCTCCCCCTTATTTTGAGGCTATGCCCCCTAGTTCTAGTTTCTTCCGCCAGTGGAAACAACCTTCCTGCTTCTACCATATCTATTCCCTTAATAATTTTATATGTTTCCATAAGATTCCCCTCATTTTGAGGCTATGCCTCCTAGTTCTAATTTTACCTGCCAGTGGAAACAACCTCTCTGCTTCTATCTTATTTATTCCCTTCATAATATTATATCTTTCCATTCTAATGATATAGTCCCAGTCTACTCAATCTCATCACATTTGCTGTTTTCCAATCTGCCAGAACTGCCCCAGAGTCCAGCAAATTTTGGTAAATTACCATGAGCGCATTTGCTACTTTCCTTGCCATCTCTTTTTGTACCCTGGGATGCATTCCATCAGGGCCAGCAGACCTGTCTTCTTTTAGCCTCATTAGCTTGCCCAACACGACCCCTTTAGTGATAATGATCATTTCTAGGTCCTCACCTGCCATAGCTTCCTTGTCATCAATTATTGGCACGTTATTTGTGTCTTTCACTGTGAAGACTGACACAAAATACCTGTTCAATGCCCCAGCCATTTCTTTATTTCCCATTATTAAATCCCCCACACAATCATGCAATAGCAATTGGAATCATTTTAAAATTATGTTGGTGGAGGGGAATATGAACGCTCACTATTAAATAAAATGTTGAGTTGAAATACATTGTCATTGATACTAGAAGAAAACCTACTCTGAATCATTTTAAACACCTTTGTAGCAACAAACTACATCCAACTGCTATCTGATATCACAGCTGCTTAAAACTGTCAATCATTCTTAGGTTGGTGGACCATCTGTTGAGCTGAAGCCATGAACAGCTTTTCAAGCATTCACAATTATTTGAGCAGCATGGTAGCTCAGTGGTTAGCACTGCTGCCTCACAGTGCCAAGGACTCAGGTTCAATTCCACCCTTAGGCAACTGTGTGGAGATTGTACATTCTCCCTATGTCTGTGTGGGTTTCCTCCTACAGGCCAGGTGGATTGGCTGTGCTAAATTGTCCGGTGGGTCTGGGGAGGGTTGGTGTAGACTCAATGAGCTGAATGGCCTGCTTCCACACTGTAAGGCTACTATAGCAACATAACAAAAGCCTCCTAAGTATGTTATCTGAAATTGACAGAATAAGTGGTCATATTTCCATTTTAAAGCAAAATGCCTCATAATCAATGCTGTAGTTTTCTTTAACTTTCAAAAGCAGGTTTTATTTTAACAGTTTGTGAAACATGACAACAGAACACTTTTGTTTACATTTTTAAGCGCGATCACTCTTTTGACAGTTAGAAAAGTACTGAAATACATGCCAACAATTGCATAATGCCAATCAATTTAAGCATTAATGTACCTTTACAGGATATATGTGGCTTCTAAAATGCTGCAGCACCAAATAAAACTGGTTTCTAGAAGGAAATATAGTTTTCTGTGGTCCTCACGATGGAAACCTTGCATTTGTGTTTTACACACCAGGCCCCTACAAGAAGACCACAAGAGAAAGTCACAGAGTTAGATTCCAACCTCCATTTGGAGGGGGGGAATCCAGTCCTGTGCCTCATTCTGCTCTGGGTTCAACATTGGAGCCTTAACTGTTTACAGTCTATATCAGTGATTTAGATGAAGGAACAGGATGTATGGTTGCTGAATTTGCTGATGACACAAAGATAGGAAACAAAGTAAGTTGTGAAAACCTGAGGGTTTTGACTGGGAGAACAGAAAAACAATACATTATTTAAATAGCAAGGCTGTAGAACTCAGCAGAATCTGGGTGCCCTCGTACATGAACCACAAGAAGCTAGCATGCAAGTACAACAAGCGATTAGGAAGCAAATTGAATGTTGTCTTTTATAGCAACAGGAATGAAATATAAAAGTAAAGATATTTTGCTACACCTGTACAAGGCATTGGTGAAACCACATCTAAAGTACTGTGTGTACAGTTTTGATTTCATTATTTAAGGAACAATATAGTTTGCATTAGAAGCACATACAGAATAGCCCAGTGGAAACAGACAATAGACATATAGATCTCTTAATTACTGGGTGTAGATATTTCTAATCAACCTGTTTAAATACATTATGACACACCTCCAGAGTAGGTGGGACTTGAACCTAGGTCTCCTGACTCTGAGATAGGGACACTACCACTGCACCACAAGAACCCTTACACACTGACATGTGTACACTTGATTATAATGTTGTGCATGTGATGTTGAATTTGATGGACACACTTTACTGTGGAAACACAACAGGGGTTATTTTCCAGTATCATCAACAAATTGCAGATATGCATCTATCAGAGAGAGTTCTTTAAGGGTCCACAAAACAAATATTTGACTGAAGCAGATGTAATATGTCCAAACTAATAATTATATATGGAATACCCCTACCACTTAGACATACATGATCATGTCATATCTGCTTTACTCAAATATGCATAATACAACAGATTCAGTTTGTCCAGGTGCAAAGCTGCTTTCTGTTAATCTTGTACAACCAAATGTAAGGCAGAGTTCATCCAAACTTTTACACTATGCTAAATTCTGCTAATATTGAGTTAAAGAACTCTCACAGGTTGCAGCATTTTCTGAATGGAGAACAAGTGGAGGAAAAGTTGTTATTGAGAAAAACAAACCCTTTGAGGACTGTTAAATATATTGGATTTTTGTAAATAAAAGTAACAATTATTTGGATAAGAATGTGAGTAAAGACCTGATGCATGCTTTCACACTCTGTTAATTACTTTATAATGTTCAACAATACATTATCACCTTGTGTGAAATGCGATGGGCCCTATTTTCAATAGTTTGCATTTTAGTTTGCGCAATGGCTGCTTAGCTTGCAGAGATGTACTGCAGAACATTTGTGAAATTTTCCTTCTGAAAATTTTTGAGATGTTTTTAAAATTGCGCACTGTTGCATCTTGCTGAACCAAGTTTTATTCCAGTGCCACCTTTTGCACTATCATGTTTCAATTACATTATTGGAGAAAATCAAAAAAGACACTTTTTAATCTTGATGAACCAGGAAAATCCTGAAGGAAAATAAAAGGAAACAGAAGACAATGGCAGGCCCTGCAAAGATCACTAACATTTGGGAAGATGACCACCTCAGAATGCAAAGTTATTTCTTGTGCATTGTTGTTCCCCAAGACATCTACACATGCCTTGTCATTTGTGAAACACATTCACATTTTTTTTATTTTAATGTATGTTTCTTGTTTCTGCAGGGCTTACGGCAAGTTAAAACTGGGGTAAGTCATTTTCACGCAAACGTGACAATTTGTGGCAGTTTATGAGATTCGAATATCGCATCCTCAGTGCGATAATCCTACGGGAATTGCCTCCAAAAATTGCAGAAAACCTTTGCAGAAGTTTTTTTGTGCAACTGCAATGTGCTGTGTCCCAGACAAAAGGGAGAAAAAAGTAAAATCTTTGCAAGCGCAACTTGCCCAAAACAAACACTCTGCGAATGACATAAGCAGCAAAAGGTTTGAAAATAGGGCCCAATGTACACATTGTGAAAGCTGCAAGGCACAGCAAGTACTCAAAGGGTTAATGAGGGTTTATATTAGGTGAGGAGGACAGAAAATACTTTAAATAGAAAGTATTTTCCACTTCCCCACCGCAATGCATGCCACACAGAATGGGGCTTAAAATAAGCTTAATTAAAAACTAATAACTGGTTGTAAGTCTCTTCCATAGATTCTAGGAGATGGTTACTTACTTGACACAGATGTGAAATGAAAAGTGAAAGTGGGAGGTACTCAGGTTGTGTGAGATTGTCCCCTCCTTCATGTCTATATTTCACGTGCTTGTGTCAACTCACTGCCTCTGGGACAAACTAAATAACGTTACCATTTCTGATTATTTTTCTGCAGTAGTTTCAAATCTGTCTTTGTGCGTTACACACATATAAATGCATCCCTTTCCTTTTCCTCCACCACCATGGGCAGGTCTCTTTAAGAGAATTGTTGTCTACTCTCAGCCCTCTTTTTTTTCCTTTCTCTAGGTCATCGCCCACCATTTTCTGACTGAAAGGACGGGTCGGTAATCTGTTTCAGGCCTCGACCAAAGTCAGTGTTTGAGTTGGCTTCTAGGAAGTGCCTGAGAGCACCACAGACTTACTTAACCTCTGATTCTCCCTCTCTTCCTGCTGGGAAGTACCTTGTCTCTACTTATCATCTCAAGATACCCCAGCAGGTTAGCAGGCCTGAACCCATATTCTGAAACTCTGTAATGTGGCATATTGATACCTCAAAGCCACCAGGCCACCCCAAAGAATGCTATTATTTAGTCAGACTTTTTTTTCTTTTAAAATGCAAGTGTGAATTGGTATTAAAGCTTAATGTGGTGGAAGAATCTAAGTGTGTGATTGAAATCAAGCACAGAATGGCACAGACAATCCGGAAGTGAGCACCACTGCACTAGCTCACAATGATTATGAGGTGCACTGAAGGCTAAAGAAAGTACAGTTGAATTGTTGGTCATGAAATTCCAAATCATGTTGTGGTTGTTTGCAGAATTGCTTCTTGGAGTGTGCATACCAATACGATGATGACGGTTACCAGTCCTACTGTACCATCTGCTGTGGGGGCAGGGAGGTACTCATGTGCGGAAACAATAATTGTTGCAGGTACGATCAACTCTGATTTCTACAACTAGGAAATGGAAAAGAAGAAATGCAGAATGCACAATCCACTTGTTGAATATTTGTGACACAATGCACTTGTGATGAATGCACTTTCAAAGGTTGTGACAGACTAATTGAGAGCAAGTCATATCCTGCATGATCCAGGAGTTAGCCTATTTTGCAGTAAAATTGTACGTTAAATCTTGCATCTTTGCTTGATATGAGTGTGGATATGTCACTTATTGCCAGACTATTACAGGCTTAAATCACCACATTATTTACCTACATATAAATCATATGTGCAGATAAGTCAGAACGAGGTAATTTGAGACTTAGGGCAAATTTTATGCGTAAGCACTCAACTTAGGAAAAATTTTCTTTGAGTTACTATGTAAGAAAATGTATTGTGTAAATTAATCTCAAATACTGAAGTAGCCTATACTTTTGTAATATCATTTTAAACTTTAAGATTCTCCACTATGATTATGCTATGATTAATTTGAGTTTTCATTATGACATTGTCAGGTTGGACAATTTCAGTAAAACTACAGGCACAATCTGTAAATTGAAGTTAAGATTTTCAGTTCATTAATTGATAAAATTGCAGTATTTTTTGATGCATGATAAGGATATCAACTCTCAGGGTTAAAATAATATTCCAATAACAACTTGCTGTTCTGAGATCACGTTGGCAGTGCCTGGAGTCAGGGATTATCAGAGAGGAGATCAAGGAATGCTGAAGAGGGAAGGTAAATCTGTAACGTTTAGGGATGGGCTCAGAACTGGTTAAAGTCTAGATGTATTGTGTGTTATTGGGGTCAACAACAATATTTATCTAGCATCTTTAACATAAGTAACATTCCAAGACGCTTCACAGGAGCAAAGTATGACACTGAGCCGCACACAGAGATGTTAGGTCAGATGATTAAGAGCTTGGTCAAAGAGGAGTCTTAAGGGAGGAAAGGGCTGTAGGTAGAAAGCTGTAGGGATGGAGATCCAGAGCTTGGGACACAGGCAACTGAAGGCATGGACATTAATGTTGAATCAGTTTTATTTAGGAATGCAGCAGGGCTGAGAATTAGAGGAGCAAAATACCTTGGAGCATTGCGGAGTTAGAGGAGATTATAGATGGAGAGCCGCAGGCCAAGCGGAAATGGTCATTAAGGATGCAACAGGACCTAGCAAACTTGCATAGAAGGAGAACCCAAAAGAATATTATCTATTGCTCTCTTTGACACGTCCTATTTCCATCCTTAGATACATTTTGCCTCTCTACTATTTGTCCATTCTCAGCTTGTTCCCGCTTTGTTAGAGCTTTAAAAATTTCAGAGCATGTTTTATCCTACTTAGTGATTAAATGAGAAATTGCTTGATATACATTTCCAGGACATTTTGCATTTATGTGCAACATGGCTAGCAACCTCAGTTGCCACATCCCTCTCTACCGCCTCACCCATCACTTGTTTGATTCCTTTCTTAGCTATCCAATCATAGTGAATGGCTTCTATTTTTGACCCTGCGCCACCACCTTTGAAGTCCCAAGGATCCAGCTGTGCCTTCTACCTTTTCTTACATGTCTTTTTGGTTGGTGATGTTATCTGTAAAGTTTTTGATCTTTCATACACGTACCATTCAGACCACAGAAGTGCCAATCAATGACCATCTCCAACAAGAGAGAATCTAAGATCTTTCCTTGACATTTGATGGTGTTGCTGAATCCCCACTATCAACATCAAGGAGATTACCATTGATTAAAAACTGAATTGAACTAGCCATACAAATACTGTGTATACAAGAACAGATCAGAGTCTGGGAATTTTGTGTCAAATGACCTACCTCCAGACTGTCAAAGCCTATCCACCATCTACAAGACACAAGTCAGGAGAAGGGGAGAATATTTTGTACTTTCCTGGATTGATGCAGCTCCAACAGTGAAACCATCTGGGACAAAGCAACCTGTTTGATTGATAGCTCTTCTATCAACTTAAAACATTCACTCCTCCATCACAAGTATACATTGGCAACAGTGTGTCTCAACCGCAAGATGCACTGCAGTAATCACCAAGATTCCTCTGACATTACCTTTCATATCTAAAACCTCTAAAATTTAGAAGGACAAGTAGATGCATGAGGATACACCACTTGTAAATTCCCCTTCCAAGTAGCACATTGCCATTACTTGAAACTAGATCATTATTCCTTCACGATTATTGGTTCAAGATCTTGGAGCTCCCTTCATAACTGTATTGTGTGTATACCTGCAACTTGCCACCATCTTCTCAAAGGTAATTAGGGAAGGGTAACAAGTATTAGTCTTTCCAACAATGCTCATAGTGCAGGATCCAATAAGGTTCACGTTGCAGGAAAGAGTAAAAAATCTTATGCCACCCAGCCAGACCTTGCCATCATTTCTTTTGACCTTTGGCCAGATGGATGACAGTTGCCAAAGTGAGCTGACTGAGAGCAATGTCTTTGCTGATGGTATTAACTGTTTCCAGGGCTTTAATGCCTGTGATGTGGTCCAGCCAGTAGAAGATGCTGCAGAGGCAACACAGATGGAAACCTTCTAAACGATGTACATAACCAGAGTCAGAACCCATGAATACACCTTGGAAAACTGTTGTTGTACATTGCAGATCTGATTGTGGACTAGAAGAGCAAGCCAGAAACAAAAGTTGTCAGATGAGTTTTTCCTGTATATTTATTTGAGCCCGATGCCATCTGAAGTTGAAAAGACCTCCGTTGGTTCAGAAGGATAAATAAATACCCTCAAGGTCTTCTGTTGCCTGCAGCAGCATCAAGCCAAAGAATATGGTAAATAAGTGCAGAACCAGCTCTCATCCCTGCTTCACATCATTGAAGATTCGGAAGGAATTCGAGAGGTTGCAAATCATCCTTGACTTTTCTGTATTGATTTTCATTAAACTACTTCACTGAGGCAGCCAAATATTTTGAGGATTTTACAAAGGCCATCTCTGCTCACAGTGTCTGGTGCTTTGTTGTATTCTACAAAAGTGAAGGATCGACCTTTGTTTTCTTACAATGTTTTTCTTAGAGTTGTTGGAGGACAAGTGCCATGTCTATAGTACCTTTGCATGTTCAGAAACTGCATTGGTTCATAGGAGGATTTCTCCACAATGCTAAGCACAACAGTGTTCCTTTATTCTTGTCAGGACCTTCCACAGAATAGAAAGGAGGGTGATCCTGCAGTAATTGAAGCATTTTGACTTTTCTCCCTTCTTTTTGTACGATGTGGTGTTAATGACATCATGAAGATCCTGTCCAATTCCCGTTAGACCATGAAAAACTCAGAGTGTGGTATATGGAGTATGGCTACCATTTTTTAAGACATTAGGTGTAATTTCATCTACTCTGGGAACTTTATTAAATTTAAGCTACAATAGTGCGATGTGAACCCATTTCCACAATGTCTAAGCCTGGGTCCCTGGATTGCTCATTACCGGTATGCCAACATTATAAACCCCCACGCCTTGCTCAATTTATGTAGCACCTTTAACGTAATTCACATCCATAGGGAGCTTCAGGTGTGTTATAATTCATAATTAAGCACTAAACCACAGGGTGATACTTAGTAAGATGTTCAAAAGCTTGGTCAAAGAGGTCACTGTGAACAAGAACAGAAATTTCTGGAGAAAGTCAGCCCATCTGGCAGCTTATGTGGCAAGATTCAGGGTCTGAAAGAAGGTCATTGGAACTAAAACATTACCTCTGTTTCTTTCCACGGAAGCCACCAGACCTGCTAAATTTCTACATATATTTCTATTTTTGTTTCAGATTCCAGCATCCGCAGTTCTTTGTTTTATTTGGGGTAATTTTAAGTTTTCTAAAGAGCTTCTCCAAGGAAGAAAGAGGCAGAGAGGTTTAGGAAGGGAATTTCAGAGTTTTGGATTTTGATAGCTGAATGAACAATAAAAATCAGAATGCTTAAGGAACCAGAATTATGTGAGTACAGCTATTTTGAAACGTTGCATGGGGTGAGAAAACTACAAAGGTGCGGATGGATGAGGAACTTGTAACCAAGAACAAGAATTTTAAAATCAGGGCAGTGCTTGACCATAAGCCTGTGTATGTCAATAAATTCACAGACTATTGGTGAACAGGACATTGTGAGAGTAAGGACCCTGGCACCTGAGTCTTGGGTGACTTCAAATTTACAGAGGATAGAATATAGGAGTACAGTCAAGTTTGAACTGAAATAATGAACTCTAAAGGTAACAAAATCATGAGTGATTATTTCAGCTGAGGGTGATCAAAATAAGTTGTACAATGTTACAAAGATTTAAGTAGCACTCTTAATGATGCTGCAGGTATTTGATCAGGCGTTCATCTCTGAGTCAAATACAGTGCCAGGAGCAAGACAAAAATTTGCACCATGCAACTTAAACACTAGCAGTACAACCTTGCAAGCTAAACTTAAATTTTTATTTCTGTACAGAGTTTTTGTTAAAAGCACCTTTTTTATTTCTCAAAAATCAACATTAACATTTGCAAAGTCTTAATAAAATGTAATACTGTTAGTAGAAAATAGAAACTTTTAGTTTTGAATTTCTTGTTCTATTAATGGGAATTGCATATTATTCAGTCTCACCGTTGAGAATTGCCAAATCTAGTTTGTTATTTCAGTTATATTGGCCTTGTTCTTAAACCACGAATAAAATCTGCACTGAATTTTTTTGCTGAAAGTACTGGAGCTGTGAGTATCTTTGCCACCAAAGCTGTAGGATCCAGCAATCTTGTCACTAAATTACAAACTTGCCACCAAATGCAGTGATGCTGCTCGATTTTGTGTTTATACAGGTGCTTCTGTGTGGAATGTGTGGACCTATTGGTTGGACCAGGTGCTGCGCAGGCAGCCATTAAAGAAGACCCCTGGAACTGTTACATGTGCAATCATAAAGGAATCTTTGGACTGCTAAGGCGGAGGGAGGATTGGCCAGTCCGGCTCCAACAGTTTTTTGCTAATAACCATGACCAGGAATTTGTGAGTATGATTTTCATGATCTTTCTTTTTAAAGCTGTGCAAACATATGGCATAAAAATGATAGAGGTGCTGGACGTTCCCATCCTAAGTCAGGCTGGATTGGAGGCAGGAGAGTGGAAAATAAATAACATCAGCAGCATGGGTGCTGATTTCCTGCCTCTGTTTCTGATTGATGATTTTTCCAGACACAGAGGAGAGGGAGGGAGGTGAAGTTGCTTGCTTTGTTAAATGGGTGGCTTGAAGTCATTAGGGAGTTTGTTAAACATTTTATTGGGAGGCTCCTGAAGTTGACCTGCCATAACCTGCAGGAACTAGGCTGACAGCACTGAAGCATTTATATTTAATGCAAAAAAGGGAGCCTTTCTACAAAAGAACTACTGAACAGTAACAGTACTTTAGTAACCAACCTATCCCTTCTTCATCCCAGCTGTCCATTTAGCTTTGAACTTAAAGATTTTCTCATATCTGAGAAAAGCACAGAGATGGGAGTTATTGCTCAGGCCAGAATGTGGCCCACTACCCTGCTGTCCCATCTCCATATTATCCCCCCACTCCATCAGCTACCAATTGAATAGCAGACCCACCACTTGGGGTCGTTACAACTCCAATCTCATCAAACTTAGTCTCAGACTTACATCTTCAACAGGAGAATCCCTGGAATTGATAGGTTATATAGAGGGAAAGCTTTCGGCTGGTGGCTAAGTTCACAACAAAGGAACATGATCTTAGAACTAGAGGTGCACTATATAGTGAGGATATCCAAAAGCACAGTCATGGAAATTCAGAAATTTAATTGAAAATTTTGAAACTGATTTCGATACATTTTTGAGAGTTAGCGAGTTATTTAGAATTAAGGGGTTATTTAATAAAGGCAGATAAATGGAATTCAGTTACAGATCAGCCACGATCATGATGAATAGGCTTACGCAGATGAATGGCACAATCAGTGCACCTGTTTTCCTGTATTATGATACACCCTATCTAATACATTTCTTGTCTTGATAAATTAAATTTGCAATTTACCTTCCTCCTGGGATGTTGAAATATCCTAATTTGAGTCAATAGAAATCATCCTATTAAAAGTGCCTACTCATCTCTAGACTTGCCAATCATCAAGGTTTTGGTGTATCATTCAGTGCTAAGAGCATCTCACTATCCAACCTCTGGCTCTAAATAACTGATAATGTATCATATTAAAAGCAAAATGCTGCTGGTACTGGCAATTTGAAATGAAAAGATGAAAATTCTGAAGAAACTCAGTAGGTCTGGCAGCATCACCGGAGAAAGAAATGGTTAAAGTTTCAAGTCCAAGTTTCTTTAAAACTAAAGGTGGTGGAAAATGGTAGTTTTTATGCTTTTGGCAGAGGTAGAACAAGTAAAACAAGTGGTTATGATGCAAGCACAAAAGACAAAAGGGAGTCCTCATGCAGGTAAAAGAAATATGGAGATGTAAAATAGGCATGAAACTGAGAAAAAATGTCCATTCTGCTGAGTATGAAGCCAACAAGACGGATGGGGGATGGGGGAAATGTTGTCATCAGATGGAGGACAGAGATCATGCTGTGAAGGTATTAAACTCAGTGTTGAGTCCTAGAGGCGGTAAAGTACCCAAGTGGAAAGTGAGGCATTTTTCCTTCAGCTTGCATTGAGCTTCATTGGAACACTGCAGGAGCCCCTGCAGCCTCTGTCTGATTCTGTCACTTCTCTGCTATTAAATCTTTTTTAATGGACTGTTGCAATTTTCCCAACTACCAAGTCAGGCTAATCAGTCTGTAAGTCCCTGTTTTCTCTGTGTCTGCTTTGTTAAATATTGAGGTTACTTTATCTACCCTCCAATCCATGTCGTTCCCTATTCCAGCAGGAAAGAAACCCCCCACCCCCAGCATTGCAATTTAAAGGGATTATATAAGGACAGAAAGTGCTGGAGAAAAGCAGCAGGTCTGGCAGCATTTTTGGGTTGAGAAACACGTTCAATGTTTCAAATCCAGGTGAGTCATACCAGATTCAAAGCATTAACTTTTTTCTCTCTCCACAGATAATGCCAGATCTGCTAGTTTCTCCAGCACTTTCTATTTTTATTTTGGATTTCCATTATCCGTAGTATTTTCCTTTTATCAACGCCTTGGTTTCTGGTTGTTTCTTCCAACTGCTGCTACAGTTCTCCAAGCATTTCAGCTTTTTAATAGATGTTTTAGTTTACACAATTTGAGACTTTGCTAAGAGTCTAGGCTTTACTGTGGTAAACTGTGACAGTAACAACACGCACATCACTTTGTGGGTGCCCATTATCAATAGTGCCCCAATCCTGAACCAGAAGGTCTCAAAGTTCAACTTGTGTGTGACCATGGACGTGGATTCTTCAAGTCAGTGCCTAGTATCCTGGCAACAGTCATGGTGCCTTTATTTCAGAGCAGTCTGCTGCATCAACTACAATTTATCCACCGCGTCAAACCAAAGAGTGGCAACTGGTTGATGATGACTGTCCATTTATATACAGAGTCATTTATATACAGAAGGCCATTTGACCCATCGAGTTTCTGCCAGCTCTGCACGGAGCAATCCAGTCAGTGTAATTTCCCTAATGTATCTCCATAGCCTTGAAAGGCCCATCTAATTCCTTTTGAAATCATTTATCATCTCTTCATCTATCATTCTTATCGGCAGTGTGTTCCGGGTCATTATTTGCTGCATAAAGAGAGCTCTTTCACGTGTTTCCCCAGATCATCACCTTGCTTACTTGAAGGCTCCGGTGCGCAACTCACTCATAAGTAGGTACAAACATGTAAAAGCAGATTACTGGCATTCTGAAATTGCATTTTGCACTGGAGGAACCTCGCAATAGTTCACAGAGTAAGTGTCTAGCTTTGTGATGATCTACCACATTCTGTACGATCTCACCAGCATGAAAGGCCAAGCCTTACCACCAGCTGTATGGCACGTACTGGGAAGGCAGGACCGTGAGGAAGAAAAGGGTGTAGAAGGGAGAAACCAAATCACACAAGCTGTCAGTGAAGTACTTCAACCAGGTGTGATACCACTAACCGGAACCTGAATTCTCCATTCACTAACAGTCCCACAGCTGGGAACATGATAACAGCGTTCAGCTTACATGTAGTAGCCTGCACTTCTACTGCAGCACCCTGAGGTTGGATGGATAACTGCTGCTTGTACTGCAATGGAAGCTGCCACATTGGCCATCACTCCACAAAGGACAGAACAACGTTGGCCATTATTTCCTTGATGAAATGTTTGGACTCCAAGCTCTGCTCAAAATCCATGTTCAGTTGGTGTGGAGTTCTCCTTGCTTCATGACATCACACAGAGGCCTTGGCAGTGCACCAGTTTTTTTTTGTGCATCACCATTTGCTGCCTTCTGTAGTCTGTTCCCCACCAGACTCCTCATCTAAGGACTCTGTAGTAACTCTGGTGAGCTAACGCTTGTAGTATCCTTGCCTTGTGCTCTGGCTATATATCACTTGTGTCCAGTGTCTCATCATGTGCAGGTTCTGCTTCTGTGCCGTTGTCTAAACTAAGCCTCAGTTGCAAAGTGTAATTGAGTGAATACTTGTATTCAGCACTTCCTCCAATGCCTAGCCAGGTTGCATTTCTCATGTATCTGAAAGAAGAAAGCTACAGTGGTAGATTTGAAATGGGATGAGGGGTATGCAGGCAAAGTAAAACGTGCATGCTTACAACATCTAAAACATGCTTTACAATCAGAAGCAATTATGGTTTAAGAAGGAGAATTAGGTTCGAGTATACCACCTTGTTCTGAGGTTACAGTCCTTATTGGCTGTTGGCCCAGCATTGGACATTCAAGTAAAGCCAGCATGGTTTCTTCCAATGTACGCATCATTCTCTTGCATGCAACCTTTGTTGTATCCGGTTGTGTGGCATCTTAACCTGTAAGAGTTTCAGCACTGTGCCAGTGAGCCTCATACAATTTGTTTGGCTGCAGTGCCGTTCATGGCATTGTATGCAAGCTGAGATTTGGGTGTGAGGCTTTCAGCTCCCTTTTATGTGGAGCAGTTTAGCTGTAACTTGTGCTAGCAAATTATGACTTTGAGCCCCTTGATGCATGCAGATAATCAACTGCATGATTTATACTGGCTGCATGCAGCAATTATTGAAATTAGCAGCCAGTTCAAAGTTAGCATGGTGCCTACTTTGCAATCAACAAATATTTTTGTACAGTGTTATCCCCATGCATATTTTTTGGAGATATTCAATTTAGCACCACTTGTTCCTGACTAAGTTATTGATCTCTGTACACTATAGATAAGATCAAGAGTAAGCTGTAAGAGGCATGCAATAAAACACAGACATGTTAAATAAATGGGGGGAGAAAACCTGGCAGATGCAACGCAATATGAAGAAAATATGAAATTATCCGTATTGTTAGCAAAAATAGGAAAGCACAAGACTTTTCAAATGATGCGAGACTGCATTGTTGATATTCAAAACGATTTGAATATCAGTGTACACAAATGAAAGAAAGTTATCATGTAAGTACAGCAAGCAGTCAGGGAAAAAGAATGTACTTTAGTCTTTATAACAAACGGCCTAAAGTCTAAGGGTAAAGAACTCATGATGTAATTGTAAACAATCTTGGTGAGACTACACCTAGGCCTGGAATACTGTGGCAGTTTTATTTCCTTATCTAAGGAAGAATATAAAAACAGAAATAGCCAGAGAAGCTCAGCAGGTCTGTGGAGAGAAAACAGACTTAATTTTTCAAGTCCAGTGACCCTTCTTCAGAACTAATACTAGCTAGGGAAAAGGTGGTATAAATGTTGATGATGGGGAGGGGTTTGGGGAGAGAAGAGTGAGTGGACAGGCAGAGTTGGAGCCCAAAGAGAGAGAGAGAGAATGACAGTTAAGGAGACAAATGGATGGATAGTAGTTTGCCATGGAGAAAGAAAAGCCGACAGTGGGGATTATAAGTAGGTGAAAATGAGTTGGCTGTGCTGAAAGCAGCCTGTGTCATGACAGGACATGGGATGTGGGGGTGAGTAAAGGACAAAGAAGAAGGTGCCCAGGTTCTAACATTATTGAGCTCGATATTGAGTCCTGAAGACTGCAGGGTTTCCAAGCCGATAATGAGGTGCTGTTCTTCCAGCTTGCTCTGAGCTTCGCTGGAACACTGCAGCAAGCCCGAGACTGAAATGTTGCCCGTAGGACATGGGGGTGTGTTGAAGTGGCAGGCAGCTAAAGCTTGGGGTCATTTTTGCAGATAGAAAGTAGGTGTTCTGCAAAGCGGTCACCCAGTCTGTGGTTTATCTCCCCAGTGTAGAGGAAATCACATCATGAGCAGCGAATACGATAGACTAGATTGTGGGAAGGGCAGGTCACTGCAAGGGTGGGAGGAGGGAGGAAATAAATGGGCAGGTGTTACAACTTGTGCAGTTGCGTGGGAGAGTGCCATGGGGGTGTGGGGAGTGGAGGAGCAGTATACCAGGGTGTCCCAGAAGGAACGGTCTCTCCGAAATGCTGGTGAGGGAGATGAAGAGAATATGTGCCTGGTAGTGGCATCCTGCTGGAGGTGGCGGAAATGGCAGCTTATGATCCTTTAGATGTGGAGGCTGGTAGAGTGGAAAGTGAGGACCCTATCGGTGTTGTGAGAAGGAAGAGAAAGGGTGAGGGCAAAAGTATTAGATATGGATCGGACATAGCTGTTCGTCCTGGCAACAATGATAGTGGGGAATCCTTAGTTGAGGAGAAAGATGGACATTTCTGAGGCCCCCTGTGGAAGGTAGCATCATCAGAAAAGATGTGACCGAGACAGAGAAACTGACAGAATGGAATAGTGTCTTTACATGGTATGAGGATGTACAGCCCAGGTAACTGTGGAAGTCTGTAATGGATATCGGTGACCAGCCTTTCCCCAGAAATGGAAACAATGTCAAGGAAGGGAAGGGAGAAGTCAGAGATGGACCAGGCGAAGGTGAGAACAGGGTGAAAATTGGAAGTGAAATTGATAAATGTTTCTTATTCTGGGCGAGAGAAGAAAGCAGCACCGATGAAGTCATTGATGTTCTGGAGAAAGAGTTGTGGGTGGGTCCTGAGTAAAACTGGAACTAGGAATGTTCCACCTAACCCGCAGAGACAAGCATAACTGGGACCCATGAGGTACCCATGCCCACGCCTTAGACCTAAAGAAAATCACCTCTCACTTCTGTGCTTTGAACTTCACCTGTCTACTCCATTAACTTGTCCATGTCCTCCTCATGGATCACAATGCTTCCAAATGTCAAATCATCCACAAACTTTGAAAATGTACCCAAGATCTCAATCATTAATCTATATCAGTAAAAGCAATGGTCGCAACAATAACTCGGCTGCAAACTTTCCTGCAGACAAAGAAACATTCGTTAACCATAACTCTGTTTTCTATCACTCACCTGACTTTGTATCCAATTTGCTACTATCCCCTTCATTCCATGGCCCAACAAATTGCTATGGTTACATTTTAGACATTGATATTTTTGTGCACAAGTTGACAAAGTTTAAATTTCCCATATTTCAGATGGCAACAGGAGGCTTGGAACCAAGGACAGGATAGGCTGACAACACATTCTTCAGAATTACTGTATTTTTGTAACATGTTGTAGGAGACCTGTGCCATGCTCAGACTGTAAAGTGCCTCATCAACTTGCACCTTCTCATGTAATCTCGCAGCTGATCTTGTGCTTAGCTCCATCCAGCCACCTCACTAAAATTAAAACTTAGCAGGGACAGGCTCATAATGGGACCATAGCAATGTTAAGTACCGCAGGCCTGTTCTGAGGTAATTACTACCTCTGTCCTCAAGAAAATAGTTGAAGGTGGATCTGGGACCGGGCTCAGGTGGGTTGAATGTGGGGAAGCACTTTTTCTACTGTCCTGCCTCCTTTCCATCTCATTGAATCTGGGAAAATTTGGCCAGAAGGGTGCCAGATTGCACTGCAGAGATCAGCGTTTAGATGGTTGGATTGGAGGGATCTGTGTATACCTTGAAGCATTTCATTCCTAGAAAAATGAAGGAAACTTAAGACTACATAGTCTCTGGCCACATCTGGTTATAGTTTGTTGATCACATGTCAGCATAAATTTCTGTCTCACGCTTTAAGAAAATAATAATAAAAGAAAGTTTGATTATTTACAATTCATTAAACACTTAACTTAGCCAAGGAAGATTCATTAGTACAATCTATTTTACCAGGGGATTTTTCTATAATGTCATGCATTGGTCTGAATTTCTCTTGGTTTTTCTTATTCGCTTAAATTTGCAGGACCCACCAAAGTTGTTTGCACCCATTGCTGCTGAGAAGAGAAAACCTGTTCGAGTACTGTCACTTTTTGATGGCATAGCCACAGGTAGTGTACAAAGCCAAATGTATATATTCAGTGACAAACTGCATACCATGTTGAATTTTATAAATAAAAGTGACCTGCTACTTTTGTTTTAAATGCATCATTTTCCCAACTGCTCCCCCATTTCAAAAGTTTCAAATGTTAACCGAAATAGGTGTTAAAAATGTTACCATTAGGTTAAACTAACTGTTTTGTTTCTTTCCAGATTAGGCAGTTAAATCTTACAATTTGCTGAATTTGTTTGGTTGGTTTGCTTTAGCATTATTTTGCTCTCAGATATGGTAGGCATGAAATAGATTAATTCAGAGTTACCAGTTAACCTGCCATCTTTAAATTGCTGTGGAGTTTGAAAGATCTGTTGATTTATTGTGATATAAAATGAATGCCAAAAATTAGCTGCCAAAGCCAATTTGTTATCTAACAGATTATCTTGGAATGAGGGTCATCAAAGCATCTCAGCAAAGGAATTTTCAGAACATGATTAACAGGGCATTGAAGACCAAATCACAAATTTAATAAGTCCATAATTATGGCTTTATACATGTTTATATTTAAATAGCATCTACTGCAGTTTCTATCCACTCATCAAAGGGGCACATAATCCAGCCTATACGGTGCCATATTCGATTAACAACAGCACTTCCATTAGTGAACACCCTGAGTACTGTACACAGGTTTTAGCCTCAATAATGTGTTCAAACCTCAAGTTGGATTGATCAATGCAGTTCATTAAGTGAGTCTTTCAGAGTGTATGAATCAAGATTAAATGGCTCTTCTTGCCTGCCTCTGGTGATCATTATTACATCCATGCAATGGGTCATCGGTTGTTGCAGCAATGCTTATAACAGCACTTGCCCTTAGACTTGCCCTTTCACATTTAGGGTCTTAAGTTTTTGAATATGACAGCTGGTAATGTCACTGAGGAAAACTTGCTATTTGTGATCTGAGTGAACAGATCAAGCAACTGCACATTTTCTGAACTAATTGAATTGAAGGTTTGCGAAACTAATTGCACAAGGATTGGGAAGGAAGTATAAATTAGACAGTGCCAAATCAGGTAGAGACTGTGAAACAGAGGAAAAGTAAGACTTAATTAAGAGAGAAAAATGTGACAGAATGGAAAAGTAAAAAAAAATTACATTTTTAGAATCTCTAGCAATCATAACCTGAAGCCGTGCAACTCCTTGCTTGTGACTGTTAATTTACAGTGTCAGAGATGTTGAATAGCAGCAATTAATGATGAATGCATTGTATATGTATGTTATAATCCCAACTGATGTTATTATTAGACGAGTCAGATTCCACACTAAAACCTAGCTTGATTGATCATGTTTGATTTGTTTTGGTTTTAACAAAATGGTCTCTTGAAGAAATATAAACATGCATGTTGCAGATTTTGCTTTAGCAATGAAGCAAGGGCCTTGGTGAGATCACACCTGTCACACTGTATACAATTTTAGTCTCGTTACCTAACAATAGACATCCTTCCCCTAAAGGGAGTGCAGAAGAGGTTCACCAGGCTAACACTGGAGAGGGCAAGACTGTCCTGCAAAGCAAGATTGTGCTTGTATTCACTAGAGTTTAGATGTCTGTTAGCATTTAGAAGCATAAGAAGGGATCTGATTGAAATATATAAAATACTGCCAGGACTGAAAAAAGTAGATGAAAGGAGAATGTTTTCCCTGACTGGGGAGTCTAGAACCTGGGGACACAGTGTCAGAATATGATGTAGATAATTTAAGTCTGAGGTGAGGATAAATGTCTTCATTCAAAGAGTAGTGAACCTGTGAAATTCTCTACATGAAAAGCTGTGAAGGCCAAGTCACTGAAGATATTGAAGAAAGAGTTAAATACATTTTTAGATATTAATAGTGTCGTTGGGCATGGTGAGAAAATAGAAATATCACATTGAAACAGAGGTTCAGACATGATCACATTGAATGGTAGAGCAGGCTCAAAAGGCTGAATAGCCTACTCCGGCTCCTAGTTTCTATGTCTTTGTTTCTATGTAAACACATCCGATTTGCTAATATCTTTCAGGGAAAATCTGTCATTCTTAACTGGTCTGGTCTACATATGAAACCAGACCCACAGCAATGAGATTGATTCTTAGCCGCCCTCTGAAATAGCCTAGCAAGCCAGTTATTACAAGGGAAATTAGGGATCGTCAACAAAGGCTGGCCTCGCTAGTGACACACACATCCCCTAAGAAAGTAAAGAAAATAATTTTTTGCGACCTGATTCCCCTGTACTATCTTTTGACCTGAACTAGCCAGAGGGAAGGATTCAACAATTTATTTCTGGCACTATGTCTGTCTTCGAATTTCTCTGTGGCCTGCTGTTACTTGTTGATTAGGGTTCAGCATTAACTAGCAAGTGATTATTTTAAAATAATGTAATATAGAATGTTTAAATAAATATGAATTTTAGGAAATGTGCTCTTAAATGCCAGAAGGAACCTCTTTTCCAGTGTTAGATATAAGCAAGTGATATCTTAACTCGCATTTTAAATTAAAAATAAAATACTTCTAATGTTTCAGAGATAGTAGTAACTGCAGATGCTGGAGAATCTGAGATAACAAGGTGTAGAGCTGGATGAACACAGCAAGCCAAGCAGCATCAGAGGAGCAGGAAGGCTGACATTTCGAGTCTAGACCCTTCTTCAGAAGGGTCTACTCTTCATTTCTGAAGAAGGGTCTAGACCCAAAAC